>NW_024713650.1:4534174-4630155 GCF_018991925.1 Homarus americanus
GTCACCACGCATCATCGCGATGGGACGGGAATGCTATGGGCGGTGGAATGCAAGGCGAAATATGGCGGGGATGATGAAATATCAGGCTGGTGGCGGGGAAAATATATGAATAAGTGGTGGGTGGTGATGTGATAGGCTCGGCGGTCAGGTGGGAATGCTACATGGAATAAGTGGCGGTCAGATGGGGATGGAATAAGGCGGCGGCCTGTGGCGGATGAGGGGCGCAATGCGCAGGCGTGGCGGGGAATGGGCTAAGGAATAAGTGGGATGTGATGAAACCCGGTGGTCAGGGTGGAGTGTGATGAATAGTGGTATCATGGCGGGGAATGCTATGAAATAAGTGGCGGCTGTGGTGATGATGGAAGGTGGTGGTCTATGGGAGGATGAATAAGTATTGTGGTGGGGAGGGGTGGAAGGCAGGCGTGGTGGAATGGCCATGAACAAGTATGATGATGGTGGTCACGGCGTGCAGCCATTGCACGCGGCGGCGGTGATGAGCGTCTGGCATCGCAGGAAATGGGCGAAGGCGGCACTGCGGTGATGTGATGAATGCGGCGGTCAGGTGATATGCTGAACCGCGGCGGGCGTGGCGGGGAATGCACATGAGCCGCGGCGGGGATGTGATGAACCCTGGCGGCCTGTGGCGTGATGTGATGGGTATCGCGGCGGCTGTGGTGTAAATGCTGGCGTACGCGGCGAAATTGCAGGATGTGATGAAATAAGGCGGCTCTGTGGTGAATGATGAACAAGCAGGCGCGGTGAGGGGCAGGCCGCGGCGTGATGAATGAAATAAGTGGTGGTCTGTGGTGGTACGGCTATGAAATATGGCGGCCTGTGGCGTGGTACGATGAATGCGGTATGCGGCGATATGGGGCAATGCGGTGATGGGTACCAGGCCGCGGCGGTTGCGGAATGGGCTGGCGAAATGCGGCATTGTGGTGTAATGCAAAGGAGGAATAAGTGGCGGCTGGTGGCGGGATAAAGATGAAATAGTGGTATTGCTGTGGTACGACTATGAAATATGGTGGCTGTGGCGGGGAATGCTATGAACAAGTGGCGGAGTGATGCAGCCTGGTGGTCAGCGTGATGTGGGACGGAATGCAGGCGTGGTGATGATGAACAAGTGATTGGCGACGTGATGATGTAGTCAAGTATGGGCGGCGTGATGTGATGAAGCCGTATGGTCAGAGGGGAATGATGAACGTATGGCTGTGGTGGGGGAGGATACAAGTATGGTCGTGGTGGGGAGGGGTGATGAAATAAGTGGCGGGGTGTGGTAAGAGTGATGATATGACGGGGTGATGGAGGGGATGAATGCGGCGGGGTGGTGATGTGATGAAATAAGTGGTGGGCGCGGCGGGAAAATGGCCATGAAACGGGGTGATGTGCTGAAATGCGGCGGGCGCAGGATAAAGTTATCGCGGCGGTGATGATGAACCGCGCATGGTCTTGGTGATGTGATGAACGCGGCGGTCTGCGGCGGAAATGATGCATCGGCGGTCGCGGCGGGAAATGCCATACCGCGGTGATGATGATGGTACTGGCGGTCGGTGGCGGGATGCGGACTTGCCAGCGGCATGGCGTGTAATGCCATGGTACGCGGTGATGTGATGGTACGCGGCGGGTCTATGGGATGATGAAGGCGGCATTGTGGCGGGATAAAGTAATTGCAGGCGTGGTGTAATGCTGGCGAAATGCGGTGATGTGAGATAATGCGGCATCGTGGTGTAGCCAAGGAAATGCGGTAAGTGGCGTGATGTGATGAAATGGCGGTCAGTGGCGAATGCCATATACCGCGGCATTGGTGGTGTGAATGATGAATAAGACCGTGGCGTAAGATGTGCTGGTACGCGGCGGCGCGGCGGAATGTACCGGAATGGGCGGTGGGGATGATGAACCCGGCGGTCATGGTGATGTGATGAAATGCGGCGGTCAGGCGGGGAATGGCCATGAAGCCGCGGTGACAGGCGGGAGTGTGATGAAATGCGGCATTGTGGTGGGGAGGGGGCGGAAAATGCTGCGATGATGGCATTGACGGTGATGTGATGGTACCGCGGCGGGGATGCGGATGAATGCGGCATCGGTGGCGGGGAATGATGGAAATGCGCGGGTGCGGTGGAGGGGTGAAATGCGGTGGGCGTGGCGGGATGGTTAGCCGCGGTGGCCGCGTGGCGGGGAATGGCTAAGGAATGCGGCGGCTCGTGGTACGATGAGTCATGGCATTGGTTGTGGGAAATGCATATGAAATAAGTGGCGGTCAGGTGGGGAATGGCCATGGTAAATAAGCAGGGAATGTACATGAATATGGTGGGCGTGGCGGATGATGGTCATGGTGATGTGATGAAATATCTGTGATGTGATAATGCGGCGGGGCGGCGGGGATGTGATGAATGCGGCGGTGGGCAGGGGATGAACGCGGCATTGTGGTGTGATGTTATTTCGGGCGGCAAGGAGTGATGAAATGCGGCATTGCGGTGTAATGATGAAACGCGGCGGTTGCAGGTGATGTGATAGCTGCGGCGGTTGAAAGTATGTGATGAAGATTTGCGGCGTGGCGTAAGATGTGTGATGAAAATATGGCATTGTGGTGGGGATGTGATGAATGCGGCGGCTGCGGCGTGAAATGTGATGAAACGGTGGTCAGGCGATGTGATACGCGGCGTACTGTGGCGTGATGTGATGAATGCGGCGGCCGCGGTGGGGATGTGATGGTACGCGACGGGTGATTTGGGGATGTGATGAACCGCGGCGGGGCGGCGATGTGATGAACGCGGCGGTCAGGCGGGGATGTGATGGTACGCGGCGGCTGTGGCGGTGGGGAATGATGAACGTGGTGGCTGTGGCGGGGATGTGGTTGCTGCGGTGTTGTGGTGGGAGGGGGGAGAAAGCGGTGGGTGAGGGGAGGGGGAAGGATGGGTGACGGGTGATGGGGAGTGAGATGAAGGTGGTGGTGTGGTGGAGGGGATGGTGTGGTTGTGGTGGGAAGGGTGATTTTTGTCGCTTGCAGCGGCTACTTTATTGTGCACTTACACTTACCCTGTGAGCGGTAGCGATTACAGAGCTATAAAGGGTCACAATAATTAACTGATTGTTGTGGATATTATGGCACTGAATGTCACACAGCATTTCATTTTACTATTTGTTCAGTTCTATACATAAAGCGGCAACTTATTCACAAACGTGCAAGGAGCAAGAGTGGGAGGCAGATGTCTGGCTCCACACTTGTTATTCACATTTACGTGAGAGGTATTCAAGCACATTGCGTAATTGGTTCTGTACATGGGAATGATATAGTTACTAAAATGCAAAAGTGGATACAATCTTAATATGTCGGCTATCTTGCCATTAGATGAAGTGTTGTGCCATTTCACTACAGTGTGCTGGACCTGTTCCTGAAAGGTTCTATCTTCACCAGTCGAATGTGGTGGCCATATGTATGTACACACACTTTACATTTAGTTTTGTTTACATCTGCTTGAGGAACATACTGCCAAAGGTACTATATTCTAATCTTAATCTAGCGGTTAGCAACATCTTGTAATCTAGTGATCTTGTTACTTGCTCCATATACATGTTTCACTGGACACATCTCATCATGGTAATTCATGGGTCGACTAGTGCCCTTTAACTTGGTTCACTTGCGTCAAACTCATCAATAAGTTCTTTCCTAATTACAGTTTAACGGTTCTTTTGACAGACCCAAATTGTATTCAACAGTGTCTTTGTTAGACGCGAGTTTGGCGAGGGCATCAACTCTGTCATGTTTTATGAGCCTATGAGAGAGGATCCACAACAGTTTGACCTGACACTGGTCAAGGCACGCATATTTGTGTCTGGCTTCAGAGGCAAGAGCGTGACAACCTGAGTCGAGGGTACCAAGGGCAAGTAGGAGGATAGAGAGTCAGTGATGATGAGACTGTCAGTAACAGTGGTTTCAATGAATTCTAGAAGGTGAGTATGGCACTAATCTCAGTTTGTAGAGTGGATGCCCAGTTGTTAATTCTTAACTCCTTTCTCAATTATATTACCGTCAGGCTGAGTCACAACAATAGCACTTCCAGCCCTCCCACAGGCGGTGTTAAGAGATCCATCAGTGTAGATGGTCTGTGTGATATTATCATCAGTCTGTAGAGTGTGCATGTGTTCAAGAGCTCTCAATTTGGCAGTGTGTTGGAGATAAATGCTTTGTATAATTAATTTTAGGCGGATACGTCGTATTGTTGATATCGAAGGGAACTGTCTGCCAGGGTGGCAGGAAGCGCTGTTGTGTCTCAATCCTTTGTACAGGTGGTCTAGTCCAAACATTCATATGTGTAGCTGTAGTTTGATCCATTTAGACTAGTAGTCCCATGGTTCATACATTCCAGCAATTTTAGGAAAACAATGGAGGAATGTGGTGGGGTGTGGTAGGAGGGAGGTAGGTGGTGGGTGTGGGGAAGGGAGGAATGTGGTGGGTGTGGTGGGAGGGGGGAGGGTGGTGGTTGTGGTGGGAGGGGTGGAAGGTGGTGGTTGTGGTGGGGAAGGGAGGAAGGTGGTGGCTGTGGTGGGGAGGGGAGGTAGGTGGGTGGGGAGGGGTGGATGGTGGTTGTGGTGGGGGAAGGGGAGGGGAAGGTAATGGTTGTGGTGGGGAGGGGAGGGGTGGGAGGAGTGGTGGCAATAGGGAAGGGAGGAAGGTGGGTATTGGGGAGGAGGAGGAAGGTAGGTTGTGGTGGGGGAGGGGGAGGAAGGTGGGGTGTGGTGGGGAGGTAGGTAGGTTGTGGTGGGAGGGGGGAGGTGGTGGGTGGGGAGGGTGGGAAGGTGGTGGGTGTGGTGGGGGAGGGAGGCAGGTGGTGGTTGTGGTAGGGAAGGGAGGAAGGTGTTGGTTGTGGTAGGGAAGGGAGGAAGGTGGTATGTGGTGGGGAATGGGAGGAATGTGGTGGTGGGAGGAGGAGGAAGGTGGTGGGAAGGTGGAGGATGAGGTGGAAATGGGGAGAAATGAAGGTAGAGGGAGGCAGGGAGGGTGAGGTATCCTCCCCGGGGTGCTACAAAATACAGTTCTCCCTCAGACTACACTTCATCTCCCCACCTAACCTAACCCTACATTAACTAGTAAGTTCACATACAGTAGAGGCCTTTTATATCTCCCGGTAAGAGTCAGGGAAAATATAATTGTGTATCGTATTGGAACCCTGACACCTAACCCAACCCTACATTAACAGGTGAAGTGTTATTGATATCAATTTTATAACTGGTAGAAGTCAGTGGAACATTTAGTATAACAATCGTGTGTGTGTGTGTGTGTGTGTGTGTGTTGGTGGAGTCAACAGAGGAGCCACTCTCTCCAGGTATAAAAGAAGGAGCTTATGGACAGTTTACACTCGCTGAAATTCGGTTAGACAAACAGACAGAGGCGGTTGAGTCTCCTGTCTCTGGTGGAAGGTAATCCCTACCCAGTCACTATTATTATTATTTTTATTAGTATTAGTAGTAGTAGCAGTAGCAGTAGTAGTAGCTGCTGCTGCAGATATTGACTATGAGGCTACAGTCACTGAATGCCACAGATCTGCGGCTCAACTAATTTAACACAGATAGGATAGCTTCTTATGTATTAGGATATTTAATATTAAGGTAATAAATGGCGAAGGTGTGGCTATTGGGGAGGCTGAGCCACGTTCTTAAAAAAAAAAAAAAAGTAGTAGTAGTAGTAGTAGTGCAAGATGCTTATGCCAAACTCAATGGAGTGCTATCAGAACAGAAGCAGCCAGTAGTTGTTACAGGCTGTATGAGATGTCGACTGTCCTCTTCACCTTAGGTCAGCTCTTGCTCTGCCTCAGGGGAACGAGAGCATCGCTCCAAAGCCGACAACAGTTGCAGATATTGACTATGAGTACAGTCACTGAATGCCGTATAGATCTGGAGGCTCAACTAACTCAACACAGCCTGGATAGCTATTTATGTATTAGGATAAAATGGCACGAAGAGTGGGTATAGAGAGGATGGCGGCCCAAGAATGAAAAAAAAGTAGTAGTAGTAGAGAGTAGTAGTAGTAGTAGTTGTTGTTGTTGAGGCATGACGGAGTAAGGATCTCACAGTAAATATGCTGAAGGAATCTGCCATGATGTCCCGGTAGCAACCTCCTTCCACTGGACGGTGACATTCCATCACAGGACTTCAATACCTCCAACGAAGCCTGTGTGGACATCAGCCTCGAGGATTCTGAACATGGGGACAGCTTGAGCTTTGACATCAATATTCAAACCCATGGCTGCATGTGATCGTAACCTATTCACGATGCTGCACACAAGTATAATAATACTACTACTACTCACTACTACTCTAATAATAATAATAAGAAAGAGAATTCAGAACGTGGATCAAGGCAGCTTCACTCCTCTGTAGTAATAACCTCTAACTTGATGTGACCATGCAAGATGTTTCTATGTAAGACTGGCCGAGGTAGCGACTGGAAAAGCTACAGACCAGAAGGCAGCCTGTGAGATGTCAACTGCCCTTCTCTCAGTGTTGCTTGTCTCAGGGAAAGAGATCTTCGGCCCCAAAGCAATAATAACAGTCGCTGAATGCCGTAGATCTATGCAGCTTAACTAACTCAGCTAGGATATTTAATATTAAGGTAATGAAATGGCTAAGGTGGCTATTGGGGAAGGCTGGAGGTCACAATAAAGTTATTATTATTATTATTTTATTATTATTACCGTCTGATAACCCTGAGTGACATTGATGGTCACTGAATAAGGTAGTTAGTGTTGGGGTAAATGTGTGTGTGTATACAGTGACCACCACATAATAACCCCCACCTAGTGTAGCTCCCCGCACCGTATAATGAAGATAACTAACACTACACCATGTGGGCCAGGCAGACGCTAAGTACAGACTCATACAAGTGACAATCACAACACACTGAAGTTTGTAATTATGTTAGAGGACACAGGTCAACATCCTCTCTTGCACAACTACCACTACACCATAACACCGCACCATTGCCACCACGCCACCATCACACCGTACCATATCACCATCACGCCACCATCACACCGTACCATATCACCATCACGCCACCATCATCACCATACCACCACACCATACAATGCCATTACCACAAATCACACCATCACACACCACATACCACCACCACTTCACACCAGACCATATCATCCACCTGTTGTTATAAATAAAAAGTATAATACTGTAATAATATTAATTATAATATAATAATAAATAATAATAATAATAATAATAAAATAACTAATAATAATAATAATAATAAAACCTGTAACAATTAACAGACAGTACATTATCTAAACCCGGATAATTTTTAATCCCGAATTCCTGCGGGTTTGGTTAAAGTTGAAGGTTGAAATACTACTAAATTTGCCGAGTTCTGCCCCTGATGTTAATGGGGTTAAAGGTTAATCAGGTAACACTGCGTATGCTTTTAAAGTAGTAAGCAAAATAAATACGACTAATGAAGGAATAACTGCCACGAACTAGTATTTGACGGTGGAAATAAGTATCACGAACCAGTATTTGACGGGGGAATTCAACCATAAACCAGAGAAACCAGATCAGATGCGCAAAACCCAACCAAAAGATGTCAGTACGCAGTTTATTCCTGTGTTATAATAATGCGCAGACTCCGCAATAATACAATCGTCAACAAACCTGATCTGCCAATCATCATCTTTTGGTAGCCGCCATAAAGGTTGTTAGTCAGAGGCGGCGTGAGAGGTAATTGTAAAAATGATTGTAGAGACAAGATGAGACTAGGCTGGTCTCGGAGGGGGCATATGATGGCGATGTTTGGAGGATGACGGGCCTTTTTCACCCCACTGGCTCCTGACACTTATTTCTTTCTTTCTTTCTTTTTTTTTTTTTTCTCATTTTGTTTCTCTCATTTTTTCTTTTCTCTTGTTCTCTTATTTTCACTATTGTTTCTTTCCATTCTACTCCCTCCTCTCTCATTCTCTATGAAAATTTTGGCCAAATAAAATTGGGGTGGTGGTTCTTCAGCGGATCTAACAGCCAAACAATAATAATAATAATAACGATAATAATAATAATAACTTGACACTACAGTATCATTCTTTTCATTACAGAAGTAGACAGTCAACAGCTCGAGGTTCCTAGCACCAGACGATGAGACGTTAATTCCTCACTACTATGATAAGTATACGGTTCACACAGACACCTCTCCCATATAGTGTATTTTGATATGAAACTCTGTAGATATCAGCTCCATCAACGAGAATGATATGGTGAGTATGGTGATGTGGTGTGTGGTGTGTGGTGAGTATGTGGTATGGGGTTTTGTGTTGTGGTATGTTGTGGGAGGTATATGATGTATATGTGGTGGGGTTTTGTGTTGTGGTATGTTGGGTGAGTGTATGGTGATGTGGTGTATGGTGTGGTGGTATGTATAGTTTTGTATATGTTGTGAGTGTGTATGTAGGTGTAGTAAAGTATATATGAGTGTTACGGTGCACTGTAAAAAAACAAAAAGTGAATGTATTTAAAGAAAATTATAATATATTCTTAAATTTGCATTGAGAACAACTCCAACTACGGTGTAATGTATGGACTGAATGCCCCTTTAGTAACTGAATACTTGATGATTAGAGTAAAGAAACTTAAATAAAATGTAGAACTATATATACAAACGTTTACTACAACAATGAAATAAAGCTAATCACATGAACATACAAGGTTACTTTTAAGGTTGCCAATATTACTGACAAATCAATACACTATTCTGGAACATAAATAAATAAAACACAAAAAAGCCAGCCAGTCTCAACAGAAGTTAACTGACAATGTACGTAGGTCATCGGCTTCTATGAGTTACTTTGAGCAGAATGACCCAAACATCGTAATTTAACACGTCATTATTAAGTATTACAGAATTTAATATTATAAACTATTCACAATAAAAAACAATAATTCTAGTCTGAAAAAAAAAATTTAATCCTACAATATACATACACACAGTTACAGTACATCCGGTAGGATATACAACTCTTGAAATAATTGGTTGTTAAGGGTAGTTCTGTCATGAGATAATTTGCACATAGCACGATTGTATGGTGATACTGGTAAGCATGGTGAGTTGGTGATGTGGTATGGTGCACCGAATATCTGGTGATATTTACGTAAATATATTCTGTAGTAAGACATGCGGTGCGCCATTGTGAATTCTGCACAAAGTGATTCTGATAAACGTAGAATACTGCTCTACACCAACAATACTACCCAATACCTCCAACAATACTGCTCCATACCTCCAACAATACTGCTCAATATCTCCCACAATACTGTCCATTATCTCCAACAATACTGCTCAATACCTCCAACAATACTGCTCCATACCACCAACATACTGCCCATAACCTCCAACAATACTGTTCAATACCTAACAACACTGTTCAACCCCTCCCACAATACAGAATCACTGCCCACACCTCCAACAATACTGCTCAATACTCCCACAATGCTGCTCCACACCTCCCACAATACAGTGCAATACCTCCAACAATACTGCCTCCCATCTCCAACAACACTGTCCATACCTCCAACAATAATGCTCAATACCTCCCACACTACCAATACCTCCAACAATACTGCTCTACACCTCCAACAATACTGCTCCATACCTCCAACAATATTGCTCAACACCTCCCACAATACTACCCACACCTCCAAATAATACTGCTCAACACCTCCCACAATACTGCCCATACCTCCAACACTGCTCCATACCTCCCACATACTGCTCCATACCCCCACAATACTGCTCACCTCCCCACAATACGCTCCCATACCTCCCAAAATACTGCTCAATACCTCCTCCCACAATACTGCTCAATACCTCCCACAATACTGCTGCTCCATACCTCCCTGCACAATACTGCTCCATACCTCCCAACAATACTGCTCCATACCTCCAAACAATACTGCCCAATACCTCCAACAATACTGCTCCACACCTCCAACAATAATAATACTGCTCCATACCTCCCACAATACTGCTCAATACCCCCTAATACTGCCCATACCTCCCACAATACTGCTCCATACCTCCCCACAATACTGCTCCATACTCCAATACTGCCCAATACCTCCAACAATACTGCTCCATACCTCCCACAATACTGCTCCATACCCACAACAACAATACTGCTCAATACCTCCAACACACGTCTAATACCTCCCACAATACTGCGCCATACCTCCCACACTGTCCATACCTCCAACAATACCGCCCAACACCTCCAACAACACTGTCTATACCTCCCACAATACTGTCCATACCCAACAATACTGCCCACACCTCCCACAACACTGCTCCATACCTCCCCACACACAGCCCACACTCCAACAATACTGGCTCCATACACCCCACAACACTGCTCCATACCTCCCCACATACTGCTCAATACCCAACACACTGCTCAACACCCCACACACTGTCCATACCTCCCACAATACAGCCCACACTCCAACAACACTGCCCAACCTCCAACAATACTGCCCACACCTCCCACACACTGCCCACACCTCCCCTTAATCACTGTCCATACCTCCCACAACACTGCTCCACAACACCCCACACACGCCCACCTCCCAAAACACTGCCCACACCTCCCACACTGCCAACACCTCCCACCAACACTGCTCCATACCCCCACAATACTGCCCATAACCAACAATACTGCTCACACCTCCAACAATACTGCCAACACCTCCAACACACTACCCTAACACTCCAACAACACTGCTCACCCACACCTCCAACACACTGTCCACACCTCCCCACACAATACTACCCACTCCCACAACACTGCTCCACACCTCCAACAATACTGCTCCCACACCCCACACCAATACTACACCCACAACACAGTTCAATACTCCAACAACACTGTCCCGTACCTCCAACAATACTGCCCACACCTCCCACAATACTGCTCCATACCTACCACAATACTGCTCAATACCCCACAATACTGCTCCATACCTCCCACAATACTGCTCAATACCCAACAATACTGCCCATACCTCCCACAATACTGCTCCATACCTCCAACAATATTGCTCAATATCTCCCACAATACTGCTCCATACCTCCAACAATACTGCTCAATACCTCCCACACAGAATACTGCCCACTCAACATTGCTCAATACCCACAACACTGCTCCATACCCCACAATACTGTCCATACCCCACAATACTGTCTATATACCTCCAACAATACTGCTCCATACCTCCAACAATACTGCTCCATACCCAACACACTGCCCACACTCCCCACACACACTGCCCACACCTCCCACACACCCACACCTCCCACAATACTGCTCAATACCTCCCACAATACAGAATACTGCTCAATACCTCCAACAATACTGTTCCGTACCTCCAACAAATACTGCCCATTAACACTGCCCATACCCCCACAATACTGCTCCACACTCCACAGACACAGAATACTGCTCCATACCTCCAACAATACGTCTAATACCTCCAACAATGCCACCCCACACCCACACACTGCTCCATACCACCAACAATACTGCCCATACCTCCAACAATACTGCTCAATACCTCGACACTTGCTCCACACCTCCCACATACTACCCATACCTCCCACATACTGCCTCAATACCTCCCACAACAACAGAATACTGCTCAATACCTCCAAATACTGTCTCACCTCCAACAATAAACTGCCCACACCAACAATACACCCACACCTCCCACACACTGCTTCATACCCAACAATACTGCCCAACACTCCAAATACTGCTCCATACCCAACAATACTGTTCCATACTCCAACAATATCACCATACCTCCAACAATACTGCTCCATACCCAACAATACTGCTCCACACCTCCCAACATCAGTTCCCATACTCCCACAATACTGCTCAATACCTCCAACAATACTGCTCCATACCCAACAATACTGCTCCATACCCCAACAATACTGCTCCATACCTCCAACAATACTGTCTACTACCTCCCACAATGTTGCCCCATACCTCCCAACAATACTGCTCCATACCCAACAATACTGCTCCATACCTCCAACAATACTGCTCAATACCTCCAACAATACTGCTCAATACTCCAACAATACTGATCAATACCTCCCACAATACTGGTCAATACCTCAACAATACTGCTCCACCTCCCACAATGCTACCCAATACACTCCCACAATGCTGCTCAATACCTCCCACAATACAGAATGCTGCTCCATTCCAACAATGCTGTTCCTACCTCCAACAATACTACCCAATCCCTCCATACTGTCCATACCTCCCTCTTACCCAATCACTCCTGTGCTCATCCTCCCCAATGCTGCTCAATACCTCCCTCAAGACAGAATACTGCTCATACCTCCAACAATACTGCTCCATACCTCCAACAATACTACCCAATCCTCCCCTGTCCCTTGCTCCACAATACTACCCAATCCCTCACAATACAAATGCTGCTCCATACCTCCAACAATACTGTTCCATACCTCCAACAATACTGCTCAATACCTCACAAGACAGAATACTGCTCCATACCTCCAACAATGCTGTTCCATACCCAACAATACTGCTCAATTCCTCCTACAATTCTACTCAATACCTCAACAATGCTGTTCCATACCTCCAACAATACTGTCCATGCCCAACCCTAATGCTGTTCCATCTTCCAACAATGCTGCTCAATTCCTCCTACAATATCTCAATACCTCCAACAATACTGCTCCATACCTCCAACAATTCTTTCCATACCTCCAACAATTCTGTTCCATACTTCCAACAATACTGCTCAATACCTCCAACAATATAGAATGCTGCTCAATACCTCCAACAATGTTGTCAATACCTCCCACAATGCTGTCATACCTCCAACAATGTTGCTCAATACCTCCCACAATACTGCTCAATATCATGCTGCTCCATATCAACAATACTACCCAATACCTCCAACAATACTGCTCAATACCCCACCGTGTTAACCATACTATCAACAATACTGCTCAATACCTCCTGCCACAACAGTACCTACCACAATACTGCTCAATCCTCCCACAATACAGCTCATACCACAATACTGTCAATACCTCCCACAATACAGCTCATCTACCACAATGCTGCTCAATACCTCCCACAATACAGCTCAATACCTCCAACAATCACTTCGTAATACCTCCTAATACTGCTCAATACCTCCACACAATGCACAATACCTCCCACAATACAGCTCAATACTTCCACACTACTGCCCCAATACCTCCCCAATACAGCTCATACCTCCCACAATACTGCTCAATACCTCCCACAATACAGCTCAATACACTCCCACATACTGCTCAACACCTCCCAATGCACCCATTATATTTACAGACGTTCAGCGTGGGTCTTTTGTTACCTACCGATGGAAGGACTGGAAATTACGCCAGCCACAGGAGGATGATGACGGTGGACCATGTTGGAATCCTCCCCCTCTCAATCTCTCCAGGCCGCTCAATTTTACTCCAGTAGTGGTCGTGGTGATAGTAGTTGTGGTAGTGGAGTTTTTATTATTAGGAATAGTAGTAATGTATTGTTGTTGTTAGCCGCTTGGGTGGTGGGTCACGTCTCTGTTATGCACTGTTGGCAAGTATTGGGCATGTACTGGCTCCTGAATGTATCTGAACCTGCTCCAGTGTTGGTCAAGTCTGGTCTTGAAACAGCTCACACTCAGTGCCGCCACGACACTTTCTGGGAGAGTGTTGCAAGAGTTCAACCTCACCCCGAAAAAGTTACCCCTCACAGTATTCTGGACTTGCAACTTCTTCAACCTTGAGCGCTTGACTCCTTGTGGGGCGAGCGTCCGCCAGTTCCAGGTATGGTCACTCGACCGAGTAGTGCCCTTTGAGATGTTTATACACTTCAATTAGGTCACCCCTTGCCCGTCTATAGTATAAGCTAGGCAAGTTCAGGCGCTCTAATTTCTTTTGAGGCAGGTGCCTGAAGTGCGAAACCAGTCTGGTGGCTCTCCCTTTGAACATTTTCAATCAACTGACAGCCCTAGCATATCTCGGGACCAGACGGGGTGACAGTACTCCAGATGGAAAAGCACCTCGCTCTTAAAGATCGTTACGAGGCAGACGAATAGCTGAACGCTTCTTATAAGACCTAATAATTAAGTTGCTTGGTTCACCTTCTTCTCAAGGGCCGAGTTCAGTTCATTGTCCTTCACGTCCTTTTCTCATCCAGTCTCAATTAATGCAGTTTCTTCGTCCCGTTGCGACATATGATACGCCTCCCTACCATTGGTACGCCCCAGGTGCATCCTCTTACACTTCGTGACATTGAATCTTTGCAGCCATTTCTTCGATGATTCTTGAAGTTCACAGAGATCTTTCTGCAGCTCTTCACAGTCTGTTTGGTTCTTAATTTCCCTAAATAACTTGGTATCGTCCTCAAACATTTGTATGGAGAAATGTACAGCGTTAGGCATGTCATTTATGAAGCAAACAAACAACAGCGGCCCAATACACTGCCTTGTGGTACCCCACTTTTCACGGGTACACATGACGATTTCGTACCATTAATCACCACACACTGCTTGCGGTCATAGAAAAAGTCACCAATCCACTCTCGGACACTTCCCCGAATTCCTTACCCTTCCAGTTTAATTTTTAGCCTTTCATGGGGTACGCTCTTGAAAGCCTTGGCAAAATCTCGGTATGTATTGCCACTCTGTTCCAGAATTCGGGTCCAAACATCCAGTACCTTGAGCATTGTTGTTAAACAAGACGTCCGGCCGATCGCATATAACCAATCGTTTACAAGGTTATTTCATAGTACATGTTCCATCGCATCTCGCTCTCAAGTACTTTTACACTGTGCTGGTCAGGCTCACTGGTCTATAATTATTCGTGGAGTGATGATCGCCCGTCTTGAAAATAGGACTCACATAAGCCACTTTCCAATCACTGGGGACCTTCTGCTCATCCAGGCATTTACATAACAGGATCTTCAGGGGCTCATCAAGCTCGTTGCACAACTCTCTCAGCACTCTAGGATGCACCATGTCAGGTCCGGGACTCTTATGGACCTTTAGTTTGGACAGTTTATTTCTTATAACCTCTTTTGTGAACACAATGTGGGTCAGTGCTGTGTCAGACTGTCTGTCCTAAATCGCAGGAAGACTTTTCACATCCTCTCTTGTGAACACCGAGGAAAAAGCGTTCACCGCCTCCGCTTTGTCTTGGTCAAAATCAGAATAACTACCATCTTCTTCAAGCCTGGTCCGTACTCCTACTCGTTTTAATTTCTACTTTGGGTAGCGGTAAAACGCCTTTGGGTTGACTTGACCTCACGTGCAATCCGCCTTTGGAACTCCTTCAGCCCTTCTACACTCTGACTGTGCTTGGTTCCTGGATCTGGTATACATCCTCTTCTACTCATCATTTATCCTAACCCACGTCTTGAATTTCTGAGTTTTCTTCTTAATTTTATCGACCGCCACATGGTTCATGTGTAGTGGTCTCCTTGTATTCCTGGAGGCACTGGGTTTGGTCTTGGGTATATATTTCTCGATCAAATGGGTCACTTTACTAGCTGTAATATTCAGCGTAGTGTTCACGTTGTTGTGCCTTAGTGAGTCAGGCCAATGGATACCCCTCATCTCCTTCCTCATCCCGTCGTGATTACCATTGTAATATTTGACCCTGGACCTGGTTTTGTCGCGAACCAAGTACGTAACAGTTAAATCTGAAGGACAACGTTACCTGGTGGCTGGTGCCAACGGGGGCTAGGTGTCCCCCCCTTTTTTTTTTTTACGGGCATTACCCCCACCGGGCAAAGGTCTTTTATGATCCACATCAAGGCCTGGCGGGGGCAAAAAATATAATCAATAATAATAATAATAATAATAGTTATAATAAAATTAATAACATATAAATTAAAATTATAACAACAATAATAATATTAATAGTAATAACAAAACCATAAATAAATACAAAAATTAAAAAAAGATCACTAGTGAGAAACAATATATGTATGTTGTGTTGTCAAAGTAAGAGAAACAATTGAGACCCTGCAATTGTGTGTAAATGAGGCAGAAAGTCAGATCATCAACCTGGGACTTGGTCACAATCTTTGCAATGCCATATGGCAGCAGGGTCTACCATTAGACAACACATTATGCTTCCAATATCTTCCCAGACAGTAGTACCTCCCTGTTTGGTAGCTGCCCACTACCTACCTACCAACTTGGCCACCATACCCTCCTCGTTTGTTATGAGGAGGTCTAGTGGTTTGGGTGTTTACTCCCCTGTGTAATGAGTTTCTGTAAAAAGAGTATGGGGGATATTTAAGTTATTTGGCATGGTCTCATTTCTCTAGTCAATGTTGCCATTGTTAAAGTCCCCCATGATAAGGAGGTGGCTAGGGTTGAGCATCGCTGCATTGTCTATTAAGGCTCTTAAGTTCCTTTGGTTAATAAGCTACAGTTTGGAGATCTGTAGATACACCCGACGATAAGTAAGTCTCTTCCCTTTAATTTAATTTTACACCACTTGGACTCTTCAAAAACATCCTCTCCCTGTACCCTCGCCTGGCTGGCTCTAAGGTCTTGCCTAGCATAGATAACCACATCCCTCTTGCAAGTTTCTTGAAAGGTTCGTAAATGAGTCATATCCAACAATGCTGAACTCCGTTCCTCTGGGTCGATTCTCCTGTTCTTGTACAACAGTTCTACAGCTCCTACAATATCTGGTTGGTGTACCTTCAGTAGTGTTCCAAACTTCTCTCTCTTATCAAGGAACGTGTCAGTATTAGTGTACATGACTTTCAAACCGGAATTTGTTCTCGGTAACGTCTCTGCTTTTGGTAGTGACTCCGGCCCACCTCTATTCTCAGCAGCTGCAGTTTCCTAAATGCATTAAATTTTGCAGGGTGTAGTCAGAGATGTCATTGTTTACATGGCACTTGCTTCCTCCTGGGCGGGAGGTAGAGCTGGTGGGGTGTACTCCCCCTGCTCTGTGCTGGCGCTCTTGCTTCCACTACCTCCCCTGGATATAACCTACGTACAAACCTGTTCCCGTTCCTCCTCGACTCCTCCCTCCTCTGCTTCAAGCATTGTAGGAGTTTTTTGTGCTGTTCCTTCTGCATTAATCGTGCGATCTGGGTGGATGGATGTATTCCGAAATGCATCGCACCTTGTTAAGTTTTTGCTTGCCAAATAACCTCCCATTTCTCCTCCTCACTCACTAGTGTGAGCCTGAGGGGGTGAGGCTTATCCTCCTGCTTTCGTCCCAGCCTCCTCACATCCTGAGAGAGGCTGACATATTCAAACCCCTGTACAAATATTCTCAAACTGCAACTTATCGTGTGTTTTCCTAGTCTCCGCTTCCTCCAACTGGCTCTCAGGGACTCCAAAGACTATTATGTTGTTCCTGAGCTCAGACATTCCCGTTGTTCCTCCTCTCCCCTAACAGTAGGTCTGCCATCTTTTCAAGACACTTCTTCAGAGACCTAGCTGTAGAACTTGTTTGGATCCTGCATTACTCTCCGCCACCTACCATGGCCCTGTTAAAGCCTGAGCATAACTCTTCTCATTATACCGTAGTTGTGCTACTGGTAGTGGTGATATTAATAGTAAGTTGTAGTAGTAGTATTTTGTCAAATATGAAAAATAAATACCAAATGTGTACCCCCAAACACACACACTCTTTTTCTCCTCACACACACACACACACACCAGTATTTCTTAAGGACAACACCACTATATGTCACCATGTGTGTTTCAGGTGTGTTCAAACTACACCGCTAAGATCGACCGATGCATCATGAACAAGCCACCCACCAGCAGAAGGCTCATACTTCCCCTTCAGGTAAGTGTTATGTCAACAAGTTCTCCCATGATTCTTACGTTAGGATTCTCAGATCATATGAAGATGAGTAACCCTTTTTTGTTTCATCTTGTTATTAACCACCTTAATGCTGTCGTGCCCTAACCTAACAATAACTTAACTTAATGCTAACCTAACTTGAATGTACCTAAACCACCCATAGATAACATTAGACTTGATTATGGTGTTTAATTAATCAAGTGAAATATTGGCACCACATAGTCATCCATTTCTCGGTCTTATTTTCCTTTTGGTATTTTCTTTTTTTTTCCTGTTTCTCTCTTCATTCATTTTCTATTTTGTTATTGTTTTCTAAAATATTTTGCACCCAATTACAGTATCTGGAGAACATCTGGCAGCCGGATGCTTTCTTCAAGAACGCCATCCGTTCGTCTATACATAAAGACTGGGTGGATAATGAATACCTCGCTTACTACACGAACGACGGACACATTAGACTGTTCAGCAGGTATCTTGGCCCACTACCCCTTATTCCTTCACTTTTTTTTAAATAGTATAAGAATTATAATTATAGGATCTAATATTGAAAATTATTAATAAAACCGTATTAGTTATTTTGAGATTATTAATGTTATTATTATTGATTACTTAATAAGGGTCCGGTGGGCAAGTGGATACATACAAAAAAGTACATTAATAGTGAAGTAGAATTTAAATGTCGAAAAGTTTGGGAGAAAATCCATGAAAAAGTTTCTTTGATTATGAATATAGATAAGAAATTTATAATTATACAAGAATTCATAAATATTGTTCTTTATTTAATAGTACTTTTAGGTGTAGGAGACAGTTATATATTTTTTTAATTGATATTTACAGTAGATGGAAATAATTAAGATATAATTAATAGAGATTATTTATGAATACGACCACTTCATACCTAAGATAAATTAGTTAAACATATTCTAATGGTTCACACACACACACACACACACACACACACACACACACACACACATGGTAAAGCACAGACCACCTTGTATGTGCACATTTTTAGTTGTAGACAGATGGTGTGCACATACTGTACTGCTCACACTAATCACTGTGCACTTATTGGTTCACTTGTTTTGGATGAGTCATGACCATAAGAAAAAAACTCTCTCTCTCTCTCTCTCTCTCTCTCTCTCTCTCTCTCTCTCTCCCTCTCTCTCTCTCTCTCTCTCTCTCTCTCTCTCTCTCTCCCCTTCCTTCCTTCCTTCCCCCCCTTCTTTCATTCCTTTCTCTCTCCTCTCTCACCCCTCTCACCCCCTCTCTCCCCTCCCTTCCGTCCTTCCTTCCTTTCTCTCTCTTTCTCTCTCTCTCTCTCTCTCTCTCTCTCTCTCTCTCTCTCTCTCTCTCTCTCTTACCCCTCTCACCCCTCTCCACCCTCCCCTCACCCCTCTCACCTCCCTCCTCCCTTCCTTCCCTTCCTTCCTTCCTGCCTTCATTCCCTTTCCTCCTCCTCTCTCTCTCTCTCTCTCTCTCTCTCTCTCTCTCTCTCTCTCTCACCCTCCTCCCCTCCCTCCCCTTCCTTCCTTCCTTCCTTCCTTCCTTCCTTCCTTCCTTCCTTCCTTCCTTCCTTCATTCTCTTCTCTCTCTCCCTCCTCCTTCCTTCTACCTTCCTTCCCTTCCCTTCCTTCCTTCTTCCTTCCTTCCTTCCTTCCTTTCTCTCTCTCTCTCTCTCCTCTCTCTCTTACCTTTATTCCTTCCTTCCTTCCTTCCTTTTCCTTCCTTCTTCCTTTACTCCCCTCTCTCTCTCAACCCTTCCTTCCTTCCTCTTCCTTCCTTCCTTCCTTCCCCTCTCTCCCTCCCTCCCTCTCACCAGGATGAGTATCACCCTCATGTGCCATCGCTTCCACCCATTATCCGCACGATGAGCAGTGAATGCTGTGATTCAGAGCTGTGAGTTTACCACCTAAGTCTGTACTTTCTGTGACTGTACTCTGTGGCTACCTGTGACTTTACTCTGTGGCTGTACTCTGTGGCTGTACTCTGTGACTGTACTCTGTGGCTGTACTCTGTGGCTGACTCTGTGACTGTACTCTGTGGCTATACTCTCAGCTGTACTCTGTGACTGTACTCTGGCTGCTCCTGACTGTACTCTTGCCTGTAGCTGTACTCTGTTACTGTACTCTGTGTGCCTGCTGTGGCTGCTCTGTGGTTGTACTCTCGTGATCCTGTTATGTGGCTGTATTCTGTGGCTGTCTTGCTGTCCTTAGAACTCTCTGTGACTGACTCTCTGGCTGTACTCTGCTGGCTGTACTCTCTGTGACTGACTCCGTGATACAGACTCTGTGGCTGTACTCTGCTGTTCGTGGCTGTACTCTGCGGCTGTACTCTGTGACTGACTCTGTGATACTGCGTCTCCTGAGACTGCACTCTGGCTGTGCTCTGTGGCTGTACTCTGTGACTGCTCTCTGTGACTAGTACTCTGTGTGCACTCTGTGGCTGTACTCTGTGGCACCTGTACTCTGTGGCTGTACTCTGTAGTTGTACTCTGTGATACTGTACTCTGTACCTCTGTGGCTGTATTCTCTTGACTGTACTCTGCGGCCTTTCTCCTACTCTGTGATACTGTACTCTGACTGGACTCTGTGCTGACTCTGTGGCTGTACTCTGTGACTGCTCTCCTGTGAGCTGTACTCTGTGGCTGCCTGCGGCTGTACTCTAGCAGTTTGGCCACTCTGTGATACTGTACTAACTGCTGTATTTACCTTGGCTGTACTCTGTTAGCACTCTGTAGCTGTACTCTGTGGCTGTACTCTGTGTTGCCTTTATGTGCTGATTCTGTGACTATACTCTGCATACTCTGCAGCTGTACTCTGATACTGTACTATGTGGCTGTATTCTGTGGCTGCTCTTGCTCTGCGGCTGTACTCTGCGACTGTACTCTGTGCTGTACTCTGTGGCTGTACTCTGTACTGTACTCTTACCGACTGTACTCTGTGACTATACTCTGTGTGTCTGTTGGCCTCTGTGGCTGTCTGTGTCTCTGTGATACTGTACTATGGCTGTACTCTATGACTGTACTCTGTGGCTGTACTCTATGACTGTACTCTATGACTGTACTCTGTGGCTGTACTCTGTGGCTGTACTCTGTGACTGTACTCTATGACTGTACTCTATGACTGTACTCTGTGGCTGTACTCTATGACTGTACTCTATGACTGTACTCTGTGGCTGTACTCTGTGACTGTACTCTATGACTGTACTCTATGACTGTACTCTGTGGCTGTACTCTGTGACTGTACTCTATGACTGTACTCTATGACTGTACTCTGTGACTATACTCTATGACTGTACTCTGTGACTGTACTCTGTGGCTGTACTCTGTGACTATATGCTCACTATTTTGTA
Source organism: Homarus americanus (assembly GCF_018991925.1). NCBI lineage: Eukaryota > Metazoa > Arthropoda > Malacostraca > Decapoda > Nephropidae > Homarus > Homarus americanus. The sequence continues at coordinate 4,555,431 of NW_024713650.1, forward strand.
CTCCTGTAGAGGCTCATGCTCTGAGCTGCCTCTGTGGCTGTGCTCTGTGACTGTACTCTGTGGCTGTACTCTGGTATATACCAGTAGTAATATGTGGCTGTACTCTGTGACTGTACTCTGGCGACACTCCATTTACTCTATGACTGTGTACTCTAGCCCAGTGACTGTACTCTGTGACTATACTCTATGACTATACTCTATGACTGTACTCTGTGGCTGTACTCTGTGACTGTACTCTATGACTGTACTCTGTGGCTGTACTCTGTGACTGTATTCTATAACTGTACTCTGTGACTGTACTCTATGACTGTACTCTGTGGCTGTACTCTGTGGCTGTACTCTGTGGCTGTACTCTGTGACTGTACTCTGTGACTGTACTCTGTGACTTAACTCTGTGACTATACTCTATGACTGTACTCTGTGACTGTACTCTGTGACTTAACTCTGTGACTATACTCTATGACTGTACTCTGTGGCTGTACTCTGTGACTGTACTCTATGACTGTACTCTGTGGCTGTACTCTGTGATACTGTATTTGCATGGTGGAAGATGGATTCACACATTGCACTAATTAGAATCACACTTTCCTTTGGTTTTTATGCTGTGTAATATTTGTGAAAGGAATGCTCATATTTTTTTTTTTATTTCAATATATGTGATGAGGAAATTTATGCTTTATAGAAATGTAGTCACAGTGAAAAACCTCCATATAAAGGACTTCTCTTTCCATATAATCCGTTAGAGGGTTTTTTTTCATCTAATGGACCCTCGATATAATGGACTTTCACCCTTATATCTAAAAAAAAATACAAGTGTCCATAACCTAACCTAACCTAACCAAAGCTAACCTAACCTAACCTCCCGGAAGTATTATACTGTAAATGCTTGTGTCATTTCTATATTCTCAGACTGTGGCTTTCTGTGGAGGGAAGTCTTGGCTGGTTTGAACATACTGTAGACATTGTGCTTGGTGTTATGCCTACAGTCTAATATAGATGCTGTAGAACTCCTTACCGTAGAGCTTCTGTAGTGTAGTATTAACCCATTCCACCGTCAGGAGGTTCACAACCCCTCCTAATAATCATCAGGAGATAAAAATGCATGAAGTTAGTTATTTATATCAACAGATTCTCCGCCACCTTCATCTGCAAGTTTAGTTTCGTCTATTTTCCTCATGACATCCAGACCTGCAGCATGAGGATCGAGTCGTGTGAGTGACCTTAGAATTAACACGTGGTTTTTTTTTTTTTTTTTTAGATATTTTTGATATGTCTCTTTGGTGAGTTATGAAGTATCTTTTTAATTGGTTGGTTTGTCACTCACTTAACGTAACCAAATATGTAGTTTTTTTTTTTTTATTGTTCATTGAAGGTTAAAGTTGGTTAGAATTATTAGGTATATAATTAATTAATGTGTAAAACCTAAAAGTAATTATGGAATTTGTTTTCATTGTTTATTGTTAGGAATTTCTTTGTGTTTCTTAAAGGGTTATATCAGAGTACACACACACACACACACACACACACACACACACACACACACACACACACACACACACACACACACACACATTTAAACCCCTGATATAATCAATTATAAATTGTATATTATTATTATTATTATTATTATTATTATTATAAATATTAATTGCGTCACTCTTCTTTCTTCCTACACCCACCTTCCCTCCCCATCCCTCTCACTGCCCCGTCCCTGACTCTCCCCTCCCTATCCTACCCACCCCACACCTCCCCTCACTCCCCAGTATCGTACGACAGTGACCTAGTTCAGTTCGAGTGGTGTGAGAGTTGGGCCCACGCGAGTAGTAAGCTAGACCATGACATCTTCTCTCTTCCACACTTCACTCTGGCCAAGTACGAGCATGTGGCCTGTAACGGTGAGTAACCCCCCTCCCTCTCCCACCCCCACACACTACACAAGTTTTTTCGCCATTTCTCTTCTCATTCTTCTTCCTTTCCCCCTTTTCCTCTCATTCTCGTTTTTTTTTCTCTTTTGGGGGTCTTCTTCTATTTTGGGGTATCTAATTCTGTTTTTTGGGTCTATAATTCTGTTTTGGGGTCACTAATTTTGTTTTGGGGCTTCTAATTCTGTTTTTGGGTCTAATTCTGATTTTGGGGTCTAACTCTGATTTTGGGGTCTAATTCTGTTTTTTGGGTCTATAATTCTATTTTGGGGTATGTAATTCTGTTTTTGGGGTCTCTAATTCTGTTGTTGGGGTCTAATTCTGATTTTGGGGTCTAACTCTGATTTTGGGGCTTCTAATTCTGTTTTTGGGGTCTCTAATTCTATTTTTGGGGCCTAATTCTGTTTTTGGGGTCACTAATTCTGTTTTTGGGCTTCTAATTCTGTTTTTGGGGTCTCTAATTCTATTTTTGGGGCCTAATTCTGTTTTTGGGGTCACTAATTCTGTTTTTGGGCTTCTAATTCTGTTTTTGGGCTTCTAATTCTGTTTTTGGGCTTCTAATTCTGTTTTGGGGTCTCTAATTCTGTTTTTGGGGTAACAAGGTCTCCACTGGGGTCTCTAGTTCAAAGTTTTCTAGGTCTCTGCTAGTCCTGAGGACCTACTTCCATAATCTGAATCAAATGTTAACATGACGAATAGATAAATAATACATAAATAAATAAATAAATCCATCTATATCTATCTTATCTCTCTCTCTCTCTTCCTCTCTTTTTTCTCTCTTTCTCTCTCTCTCTCTCTCTCTCTCCACTCACCTACCATTCCTAGCTTCAGGAGAATACCCGTGTGTGAAAGCCGTGTTTGTGCTGGTCCGTCACCCAGATTTTCACATCCTTCACACCTACGTGCCTACCGTCCTCATCGTTATCCTCTCCTGGATGTCCTTCTGGATAGCCCCGGATGCCACGCCAGGTACAGCCACAGGTAGACGAGCATTTGGAAGCTAGTTTGTACCCTACTAGCTGTGTGACTTTAGATCTAGAATGCTTTTACTATAGCCAACACCTTGATTGTGGAAGCTAGTTTGTACTCTACTAGCTGTGACTTTCGATTTAGAATGTTTTTACTAGCCAATGCCTTGAATCTGGATGCTAGTTTGTAACGTACTAGCTGTGTGACTTTAGATCTAGAATGCTTTTACTAGTCAACACCTTACTTTTACTTTACTTTTATCCTCTTCACCACTGATCGGCTCGTTAGCCACTTGGGCGATCGGTCGCTTCTCTGTTACACACTGTTGGCAAGTACTGGGCCTGCACCGGCTCCTGAATGTACCTGAACCCGCTCCAGTGTTGGTCAAGTCTGGTCTTGAAAGAGCTCACACTCGGTGCCGTCACAATACTCTCTAGCAAATTGTTCCAAGAGTTCACAACTCTCACTCCAAAAAAGTTTGCCCTCACAGTGTTTTGGACTTGCTGCTTCTTCAACCTCGAGCTGTGACCCCTTGTGGGGCGAGCGTCCACCAGCTCCAGGTAAGGACACTCGACTGAGTAGTGCCCTCTGAGATGCTTATACACCTCAATTAGGTCGCCCCTTGCCCGTCTGTATTATAACCTAGGCAGTTACAGGCGCTCTAATCTCTCAGGGTAGCTGAGGTGTCGAAGTGCAGGCACCAGTCTTGTGGCCCTCCTTTAGACATTTTCAACCAACTGACAGTCCCGAGTATATCTCGGGGACCAGACGGGGTGACAGTACTTCAGGCGGGGAAGCTCTTTCTTATAAGACCCAATATTTAAGTTGCTTGGTTCGCCTTCTTCTCACAAGGGCCCGAGAAGTTCAGTTCATTGTCAACATGCACACCCAGGTCCTTTTCGCATCCAGTCTCAATTAATGCAGTTTCTTCGTCCCGTTGCGACATATGATACGCCTCCCTACCATTGGTACGCCCCAGGTGCATCCTCTTACACTTCGTGACATTGAATCTCAGCAGCCATTTCTTCGACCATTCTTGAAGTTCACAGAGATACTTCTCCAGCAAGCACAGTCTGCATGGTTCTTAATTTCTTGAAATAACTTGGCATCATCCTCAAACATTTGTATGGAGGAGTGTACAGCGTCAGGCATGTCATTTATGAAGCAAACAAACAACAGTGGGTCCAATACACTGCCCTGTGGTTTCCCGCTTGTTACGGGTACACATGACGATATCGTACCATTAATCACCACACACTGCTTGCTATCATGCAGAAAGTCTCCGATCCATGCTAGGACATTTCCCCGAATTCTGTACCCTTCCTGTTAAATTGTCAGCCTTTCATGGGGTACACTGTCGAAAGCCTTGGCAAAATCTAAGTATATATTGTCGATATTGCCGCCCTGTTCAAGAATTTGCGTCCAAACATCCAGTACCTTGAGCAATTGTGTTAAACAGGAGCGTCCCGGCATAAAACCATGTTGACAATCGTTTACAAGGTTATTTCATAGTACATGTTCCATCACGGCATCTCTTATAATGCTCTCAAGTACTTTACACTGTGCTGGTCAAGCTCACTGGTCTATAATTATTCGTGGAGTGATGACCGCCCGTCTTGAAAATAGGACTCACATAAGCCACTTTCCAATCACTGGGGACCTTTTGCTCATCCAGGCATTTACATAACAGGATCTTCAGCAGCTCATCAAGCTCGTTGCACAACTCTCTCAGCACTCTAGGATGCACCATGTCAGGGCCGGGACTCTTATGGACCTTTAGCCTGGACAGTTTATTTCTTATAACCTCTTCTGTGAACACAATGTGGTCAACACTGCGTCGAACCGTCTATCCTCAAACGCAGAAAGATTGTTCACATCCTCTCGTGAACACCGAGGAAAAGAAACTGTTCACCGCCTCCGTTTTGTCTTGGTCAGAATCTGCATAACTACCATCTTCAAGCCTCAGGTCAGATACTCCTACTCACGTTTAATTTTTGACTTTGGGTAGCGGTAAAACGCTTTTGGGTTTTACTTGACCTCACGTGCAATCCGCCTTTGGAACTCCTTCTCAGCCCTTCTACACTCTGACTGTGCTTGGTTCCTGGATCTGGTATACTGTACATCCTCTTGTCCTGCTCATCGTTTATCCTAACCCACGTCTTGAATTTCTGGGTTTTCTTCTTAATTTTATCGACCGCCGCATGGTTCATGTGTAGTGGTCTCCTTGTATTCTTGAAGGCACTGGGTTTGGTCTTGAGTATATATTTATCGATCAAATGGTCCACTTTACTAGCTGTAATGTTCAGCATAGCGACTTGTGGCGCACTGGTCAGCATCCTCGCCTCGCAAGCTAGCGGACCTGAGTTCGATCCCCGGGCAAGGTGAAACTATGGGCAAGTTTCTTTGAACCATTTGCCTCTGTCTACCCAGCAGTACTTGGGAACCTGAATGTTAATCGATTTGCGGATCGTATTTCGGTGTAATGGTTAGCCAGTGCAGTTGGCGAGCTGTCCAGTCTTCTCGGACTATTCCGTGACACTGGGTCAAGCAGCTCGTTAACTTAGGGTGTGGTTGTTGTGTTGGCAAGAGCTTCTACACCTTAGCAAATTCACGCCTAGGAGGCCCTTGGGCCGGCCATCCTCGATTTCGAGGGGCTTCCATTATTATTAGTGTCTGCGTTCTTATACCTTAGTGAGTCAGGCGAGTGGATACCCCTCATCTCTTCCCTCATCCCGTCGTGATTACCCTTGTGATATTTGACCCTGGACCTGGTTTTGTCGTGAACCAAGTAAAGTTAAATCTGAAGAACAACGTTACCTGGTGGCAAGTACCATTTGGGGCTAGTTTGTACTCTACTAGCTGTGACTTTAGATCCAGAATGATTTACTAGCCAACACCTTCAGTCTGGAAGGTAGTTTGTACTCTACTAGCTGTGACTTTAGATCCAGAATGATTTACTAGCCAACACCTTGAGTCTGGAAGCTAGTTTGTACTCTACTAGCTGTGACTTGTAGATCTAGAATGCTTTTACTAGCCAACATCTTGGATCTAGGTTCTAGTTTGCACCCTACTAGCTCTGACTTTAGATCTAGAATGTTTTTACTAGCCAACACATTGAGTCTGGAAGCTAGTTTGTACCTTAGTAATTGTGACTTTAATTATAGAAGCTTAATAGCCAGCACTCAAGATGCATTAACTACCCAACACTGAGAAGACTGGAAGATAATTTGGCCCTACCAGTAATAGCCTTAGTTATGGACCAATGATTCCCAGACTATTGAACATGACGCTCCCTTTATTTCTGCTAAGTCCTCACGCCTTCCCTGTACCCACCTCTCGGCCCCCAGTTTGGGAAATATATAGACGCTTAATATCCAATACCCTGGAAGCATTTACTCGCCTTGATCATGGACTTAGAAGCTAGTTTGTTCCTACTAGATGTCGCTTTAGTTTTAGACACTTAATAGCCAACATACTAGAAGTATTACCTAACTAACACCATGAATCTGAAAGCTAGTTTGTCTCAACTAGAATCATATTTTCTTGTACAGGCACCATGGAACTAGCAGCCTACTAGCCATACCCATGGATCTAGAAACTCTCTTATCATATTAGATAGTTCCTATTAACTAGTAAGACCTCTAGTTATAGATTAGGTTTTAAGCTGGGTTTAGGTTAGGTTAGGTTAAGCTAGATTAGGGATAGAAAGGGATAGGTTAACTTAAGCTGGGTTTAGGTTAGGTTAGGTTAAGCTAGATTAGGGATAGAAAGGGATAGGTTATCTTTGTTTGGAGTAGAAGAGAATAGATTACAGTAAGTTAGGTTAGGTGGGGAGAGTCAGTGAATCAATGTAGGTACTGTAGATAATGTAGGTACTGTAGATAATGTAGGTACTGTAGATAATGTAGGTACTGTAGATAATGTAGGTACTGTAGGTACTGTAGATAATGTAGGTACTGTAGATAATGTAGGTACTGTAGATAATGTAGGTACTGTAGGTACTGTAGATAATGTAGGTACTGTAGATAATGTAGGTGCTGTAGATAATGTAGGTACTGTAGATACTGTAGGTACTGTAGATAATGTAGGTACTGTAGATAATGTAGGCACTGTAGATACTGTAGGTACTGTAGGTACTGTAGATACTGTAGGTATTGTAGATAATGTAGGTACTGTAGGTACTGTAGATACTGTAGGCAATTGTAGATAATGCAGGCAATTGCAGGCAATTGCAGGTGAATTGCAGGCACTGTAGATAATGAGTGGTACTGTAGATAATGCAGGTACTGCAGGCAATTGCAGATAAATGTAGGTACTGTAGATAATGCAGGTACTGCAGATAATGTGCAGGTACCGTAGATAATGGTGGGTACTGTGGAGGTACTGTAGATAATGTAGGCACTGCAGATACGCAGGCACTGTAGGCACTGGGTGTATAATGTAGGCACTGCAGGTACTGGCACTGGGTAAGAATGCAGGGGTACCGTAGATAATGCAGGTACTGTAGATAATGCAGGTACTGTAGGCAATTGCAGGCAATTGCAGGTACTGTAGATAATGTAGGTAATTGTAGGTACTGTAGATAATGTAGGCACTGTAAGGTACTGTGGATAATGCAGGTACTGTAGATACGTAGGAATTGCAGGCACTGTAGATAATGTAGGCACGTAGATATGTAGGCACTGTAGATAATGTAGGGAATTGCAGGCAATTGTAGATAATGTAGGTACTGTAGATAAATGTAGCACGCAGATAATGTAGGTACTGTAGATAATGTAGTACTGTAGAGATACTGTAGGTACTGTAGATAATGCAGGCACTGTAGATAATGAATTCAGTAATGCAAATGCAGATAATGTAGATACTGTAGGTACTGTAGATAATGTAGGTGAATTGCAGGCACTGTAGATACTGTAGATAATGTGGTGTCTGCAGATAACGTAGGCACTGTAGATAATGTAGGCAACGTAGACACTGTAGGTACTGCAGATACTGTAGTACTGTAGATAATGTAGGCAATTGTAGAAATGTGATACCGTAGGTACTAGATAATGTAGGTACTGGGATAATGTAGGTACTGTAGATAATGGTGGGGCATTGCAGGTACTGCAGATACTGTAGGGTACTCGTAGATAATGCAGGCACCATAGGCAATTGCAGGATAAAGCTAGGGTACTGCAGATAATGCAGGCACTGTAGATAATGTAGGCACTGTAGATACCATAGGTACCTAGTAGATAATGCAGGCACTGCAGATACTGCAGGCACTGTAGATAATGCAGGCACTATAGGCACTGTAGATAATGTAGGCACTGCAGATTAGCAGGCATTGTAGATAAGGTAAGAATTGCAGGTACCGTAGATACTGCAGGGCACAATAGGCACCGATAATGCAGGTACTGCAGGCACCGTAGTAGATAATGTAGGTACTCGTAGGTACTGTAGATACTGCAGGTACTGCAGATAATGTAGGCACTGCAGATAATTGCAGGCACTGTAGATAATGCAGGCACTATAGGTACTGTAGATAATGTAGGTACCGTAGATACTGTAGGTATTGTAGATAATGTAGGTGCACTGTAGGTACCGTAGATAATGAGGTACCTGTAGATAATGTAGGTACTGTAGATACTGTAGGTAACTGCAGATACTGCAGGCAATTGTAGATAATGTAGGTACCGTATACTGCAGGTACTGTAGATACAGGTACTGTAGATAAGAAGGTAAGTACTGTAGATACCGTAGATAATGGTGTACTGCAGGCAAGTGTACCTGTAGATACTGCAGGTACGTGGAAAATGCAGGCACTGTAGATAATGCAGGCAATTGCAGATAATGCAGGTACTGCAGATAATGTAGGCACTGTAGATACTGTAGGCATTGCAGATAATGCAGTACTGTAGATACGTAGGTAATTGTAGGCACTGTAGATAATGTAGTACTGTAGATAATGTAGGTACTGTAGATAATGTAGGTACTGTAGATAATGTAGGTACTGTAGATAATGTAGGCACTGTAGATAATACTGTAGGTACTGTAGGGTACTAGATAATGCAGGTACTGTAGATAATGTAGGTACTGTGATAATGTAGGTACTGTAGATAATGCAGGTACTGTAGATACGTAGGCACGTAGATACTGTAGGTACCGTAGATAATGTAGGCACTGTAGATACTGTAGGCGAATTGCAGGCTACTGTAGATAATGTAGGCACTGCAGATAATGTAGGTACTGTAGATAATGTAGGTACTGTAGATTAATTGCAGGTACTGTAGATAATGTAGGCAATTGCAGGATACGTAGGCAACTGCAGATACTGTAGGTACTGTAGGCACTGTAGATAATGTAGTACTGTAGATAATGTAGGTACTGTAGATAATGCAGGCATTGCAGATACTGCAGGCAACTGCAGATAATGTAGGCACTGTAGATACTGTAGTTCGCAGATACTGTGATAATGTAGGCACTGTAGATAATGTAGGTGCATTGTAGGTACTGCAGATACTGCAGGCAATTGCGTAGATACTGTAGATAATGCAGGCACTGTAGATAACTGCAGATAATGTAGGCACCAGATAATGTAGCACTGCAGGTACCGTAGATAATGTAGGCAATTGCAGATGACTGCAGGTACGTGTGTGATTACCGTAGATAATGTAGGCAACTGCAGATAATGCAGGTACTGCAGGCACTGCAGATAATGCAGGCACCGTAGATAATGCAGGCACTGTAGATACTGCAGGCACCGTAGATAATGCAGGTACTGCAGGCACTGCAGGCAATTGCAGGCGCCAGATAATGCAGGTACCGAGATAATGCAGGCACCGTAGATAATGGTACAGGTACTGTAGACAATGTGGTGGCACCGTAGATAATGGTACTGTAGATAATGCAGGTACTGTAGACAATGTAGGCACGCAGATACTGTAGGCACTGCAGATACTGTAGGCAATTGCAGATAATGCAGGCAATGGTGAAAAGGTAGATAATGGGTACTCTGTAGATAATGCAGGTACTGCAGATACTGGAGGCACTGTAGGAATGTAGGTACTGTAGATACTGTAGGTACTGTAGATAATGTAGGTACTGTAGGTAATGTAGGTACTGTAGGTACTGTAGGTACTGTAGATAATGTAGGTACTGTAGATAATGTAGGTACTGTAGATAATGTAGGTACTGTAGGTACTGTAGATACTGTAGGTACTGTAGATAATGTAGGTACTGTAGGTAATGTAGGTACTGTAGGTACTGTAGATAATGTAGGTACTGTAGGTACTGTAGATAATGTAGGTACTGTAGATAATGTAGGTACTGTAGATAATGTAGGTACTGTAGGTACTGTAGATAATGTAGGTACTGTAGATAATGTAGGTACTGTAGATAATGTAGGTACTGTAGATGATGTAGGTACTGTACGTACTGTAGATAATGTAGGTACTGTAGATAATGTAGGTACTGTAGGTACTGTAGGTACTGTAGGTACTGTAGATAATGTAGGTACTGTAGATAATGTAGGTACTGTAGATAATGTAGGTACTGTAGGTACTGTAGATAATGTAGGTACTGTAGATAATGTAGGTACTGTAGATAATGTAGGTACTGTAGGTACTGTAGGTACTGTAGATAATGTAGGTACTGTAGATAAATATAGATGATTACTTTATTCTACTTTTCCAGCTCGCGTGACGCTAGGAGTGACCTCCATCTTAACTATGGCTACCCAGTACTCCCAGTCCACCAAAAACTTGCCCCCAGGTAAGTCGGTGATGAGGAGAGGTAGGGTAGGGAGAAGGAGTAAGGGAGGGAGAGAGAGTGTGAGGGAGTGAGAGAGTGTGAGGGTGAGAGAGTGTGAGGGTGAGAGAGTGTGAGGGAGGGTGAGACGGTGTGAGGGAGGGTGAGACGGTGTGAGGGGGAGGAATGGAGGAGTGAGAGAGGGGGGGGAGAGTGTGAGAGGGGTGAGAGGTGTGAGGGAGGGAGACGTGAGAGGAGAGACAGTGTGAGGGAGAGAGGGGTGTGAGGGAGGGGTGAGACGGTGAGGGGAGAGAGAGGAGGGAGAGAGAGTGGGGAGGGGTGAGAGAGTGTGGAGGAGGGTGAATGGTGGGAGGGAGGGTGAGATGGTGTGAGGGGAGAGAGAGACAGTGTGAGGGAGGAGAGTGTGGGAGGGTGAGAGAGTGGGGGAGGAGGGTGAGACGGTGTGGTGGGGAGGGGGAGACAGGTGAGGGAGAGAGACAGTGTGGAGGGGTGAGAGGGGGTGGGGGAGGGTGAGACGGTGTGAGGGAGAGGAGGTAGTGTGAGGGAGAGAGAGACAGTGTGAGGGAGGGTGAGACAGTGTGAGGGAGAGAGAGACAGTGTGAGGGAGGGTGAGACAGTGTGAGGGAGAGAGAGACAGTGTGAGGGCGAGAGATAGTGTGAGGGTGAGAGAGTGTGAGGGAGGGTGAGACGGTGTGAGGGAGAGAGAGACAGTGTGAGGGAGGGTGAGACGGTGTGAGGGAGAGAGAGACAGTGTGAGGGAGTGAGAGACATTGTGAGGGAGAGAGAGCCAGTGTGAGGGAGAGAGAGAGAGAGAGAGAGAGAGAGACAGTGTGAGAGTTAACACATTCTTAAACTAAATTCATAAGTCAGTAATTCATCTACATAATTTCAACAACATCTGCATTTTTTTCTCCAAAATTTATTCTTTAAATTATTTGTATAGAAATTTGAAGATAAAAATACTACATAAAATGGCAGGATTCATGTAATAAACTGTGTGTGTGTATGACCCTGTAGTGTCATACATCAAGTCCCTGGATATATGGATGATCACGTGTATGGTGTATGTGTTCGCCGCCCTGCTTGAGTTCGCCATCGTCTACCACGTCCACTACCGCCGCACCATCAGTACGGTTCGTGGCCTCATCACCCCGACATCCACTACCAACGGCTCCTCCCAGGTCACACAGGTTAGTTACAATAGGTCAAAGTTCTGTGGGTCAACGAGGCATTGTTTGTAAATTGTCATAAATAAGCAAACTTTTTTTTGTGTTAGTTGCTCTTCCTGCTACAGAGTCTTGCACTATACTGTACATATCTAGACACTGTTGTAATGTAGCCAGAGTTGGTCTCTCTTGTAAGAAACATTCTTTACTTCACCCCACCTAGTTAATGGGTCACTATCTGTTAATTTGTCCTTCAGAAAAATACTTTCCAGTAAGGGTCTAGGGGCCTTTATCGCTCTCCATTTACATATATATATCAATCTATCCACTATCTATGTATCTATCTGCCTGTATTAGTCCATCACAGTATTATGCAGGGTACAGAGTTCCTCTCCTTCCCTGAAGCTAAGACTCACGAACAACTAAGACTCACGAACAACTAAGACCACATTTCGGTAAATCTCTTCCTAAAGAATCTATTTCTTAGGAACAGTTGTGACCAGTCTGGTTGTCCCCCACAGGGCCTGGGACTAGCGGTGCCCCGGCTACAGCGGTGGCAGGAGGCATGGCTGGAGTTCTGGCGGGGGGACACAGCCATCGACGAGGCGTCAAGGGTCCTCTTCCCTCTCACTTACTTCTCCTTCGTCATCGGTTACTTTGTGCTCCTGACGGGATCTCAGGAGAAAGGTTTCCTCTCCCGAGGAAATTCAACTTAGTGACCATCAGGTCACAGTGGCAGGGACCATTGTTGTACCACTTTGCACAGTCACCCTCAGGTCACAGCCCACAGCGGCAGGGACTACTGTACTCTCATAACACAATCACCCACAGGTCACTACACAGTCACCCACAGGTGTGAGGTCACAGTGGCAGGGAAGACTCCTGACTCACAAACATTATAAGGGGGTAAAACACATCCCTTTATATTTATGCTAAAATACTAAATAAAATAAAAGGATAATGAAATAGAAAATATTCACTATATAATGTGTACAATCTACAGTAAATGTTCGTCACAATACAGTAATAAAGTGACAGATTTATAATGTATGTACTGAACGAACCTTAAGTAACAAATAATGTTTATAGTACTGTACCTGTAAGTGTATCTGGTGATGAGCTGCCACCACCACGTCCCCTGTTGTGTTGTTGTATAAACTCAGGTATCGACGGCTGTACCATCTGGACCTGAATGTTCTTTACATTTCCACTTGTAGAGGAACAAACACTGACAAATATGGCTGTTAATTTACTGATACGACAGAATAACTCACTTAAGAACCACCAACCAGCCAGCTCACTTGGAAAAAATTGTAATGCATATAATAGGTTAGGTTAGGATGTGTTAGAATACCATGTGTTAGGTTTGGTTGGGTTAGGTTAGGTTAGGTTAGGTTGATAGGTCAGTTCCCTGCTATAACAGCCATATTCAGGGTGATTTGTGGAGTGATGCTCTGACCTCGGATAACTGTTTATTTGTCATTGAAGAAGGTTTGGTGTAAAAAAAAAAAAGATTCTGCTTAATGCAACATGGTTTGAAACAACACACACACACACACACACACACACACACACACACACACACACACACACCTACCTCTGCTTCCTAAGTGTTAAATTTCTTCCCTTTGTAGAACCATTTTTATATCTTTCTCTTCCTCATCAAACTCCATCTACTCCTTCAGTACTCACTCTTCTCTCCTATCTCCTTATTTCTGTATTTCTTATCCCCTCTATCTTATTTACCTCACATATTCCCCTCAAGCATGTCATAAAACAGTATATATATATAATGGATTGTAGAAGTGTGTAGTTAACCGTATATTAACTCTTGTTTGTGTATTATAATCAGTATCATCACATATTACATCACTAATATATATCTCTGGGTTGTTTGACTAAGAATCTTTAAATAAATATTAAAAAAACGTTTGATATCTGATAATTATTTAACCCTTTTGTAGAATATTGAAATATGATGAGTCTACAGTATAATACAGAACAAAACGTTACAGTACAGAACAAAACAGTACTATAATATACGTCATTCACGGCTGTGCGATAACGGCACCTCTACGTGTGTCACGGGATGGGACTCAAACACAGGACACAATGGTGAGGGATGCACACTTTACCACTGGTCATTGTACCATTTCTCACACGGATATGCAGTATACGACTCGTTTAAATATATTTCATGTTATTAGAAATATTTATCATAATATAAAAACTATTAACTCAGTTTATTAACATTAACAACAGGTCCACTGGCTGTGCAGTGTACAGTATGTCATTGTGTCTTGTCAGACCCAAATGTTTGTACACAAGCTCATGTGACAGAGAAGCTGATCATTTTAAAAGGACAATTATCATGCTATTTGTGATAGGGGTTAATATTTAGTAGTTGCCACCACCTAACTGAATATTGAGTCATATATGGGGAGATAGAACAAAAAGAATAGAAATCTAATTTATTCTATAACGTTTCCGTCGCAAATTTATAGTTTTTGTGTTATATTAACTTTTATTTTATAATATTTGACCAATCAGTGTGTTTGTCATTCGTCGTGTGCGCCACAGGGCAGTGTATTGGGCCCACTGTTGTTTGTTTGCTTCATAAATGACATGCCTGAAGCTGTACACTCCTCCATACAAATGTTTGCGGATGACGCCAAGTTATTTCAAGAATTTAAGAACCATGCAGACTGTGAAGAGCTGCAGAAGGACCTCTGTGACCCTCATGAATGGTTAAAGAAATGGCTGCTGAGAGTCAACGTCTCGAAGTGTAAGAGGATGTCTTCCTTTTTATGTCTAATTACCTATGTACGTTTGTGTTTCTGTCTTTATGTGCCCTTCAGTATACAGTAACTACCATATCTATATCTAGCAGTTTATTTATCTATTACAGTACAATATATACCAGTATCTATCTATCAATACCTATTTCAGTTTGTTTTATCTGTATTTGTCAGTCTATTTATCAGTACAAGTATATGTCAGTCTTATCAATCTAAACATAGTACAGTATGTCTATCTATCCATATGGCTTATCTATATCTGTCAGTATATATTCATTTTTATACCATATATACGTCTTCCACTTCAGGTGTTCAGCTTGTTTCAGAATTGTCCTTGCATTTTTTTTTATGATAAAGATATCACACATAAGAAATGACCTTAATGGTGTTTCTTTAATTGAGGAATTTTCAGTTAAATTTCGACCGAGTTACACGATAAACCTCGTTCTTTCATCGTTTTGTCCCGCAAGGATGAACTTTCTGTCGTCTTGATCCTGTAAATGTATCGTAGGCACCACTCGCTTATGAACATGCTGCAGACTTTATTTGTGCAATCATATATACAGTACACTGTGTGATCTGAGAAACGGGTTTTATTGCATCCACTTTTTAAGAAACCTGGTCTTGATGCTGAAAAATGTGTCAAATTATTGTCCGGTCTCCATTCTCTCATTCTTATCAACGATCATAGAGCGTGCGATGCTGGATCAGTTACTGTCTCTGTTAAGAGAGAAATGGAGTGATCCCTCTGGTCCAGGCAGCCTATAGGAAGCATCATTCAACTGAAACTACCTTATGTAAAATTCATAACGATTTGGTAATAAACACATGCAAAGGAAAGTCCTCCATGCTGGTCTTGCTGGATATCTCTGCAGCTTTTGACACGGTGGATCATCGACTGTTGCTTCAGGATCTTTGGTCGTTTGGTGTCCGTGAGAATGCACTCTCACTGCTTGAGTCTTATTTGTCAAGGTGATCTCAATGTGTGATGGTTGGTAGAACCATTTCAGACCTGGTCCCCACGCAGTTTAGAGTCCTACTTCTGTTTAGTCTTTGCCAGTACTGTAGTTTAGTTGTGCATCTTTGCTGGATGCTCACGGTGCTGCTACCATTTATCTGCCGCTGATACACAGCTTTATGTGAAAATAACAAATGTTGAGGAAATTTAGAAGAAAATGAAATGCTTGATGTCTGATATTAAGATTTGGATGACTAGGAGAAAACCTGTGCAGAATCACGGCAAAACCGAGATTATCGTCATGCAGGGCAATAGCCACTAGGAGAGGAGACGGTACAGATGATTTTGGCTCTTTAGACTGTGGGGAAGTACAACTCAGTCCTGTCGATTCTGTTCGTAATCTTGGAGTGTACTTTGACTCAAAACTGAATTTTAAAGAGCATTTAAATTCAGTAGTTAAGAGTTACAACTTTATTATTCGAAATTTATATATTGTTAAACTGATTTTGGAGTTTAAACTCTGTCTCATGACTTTAAGACGCTAATGTTTGGTGAGCCAAAGTATTTGGTCAACCTACTAATACCACTGATTACACATTCTGAAATGATTTTTCGTAGTAGTGATGATCCTTCTGGCCTTGAGGAACCTGGAGCAGTGCGGGAATGTTCTTTTGCTGCCCGATCCTTTTCCTATACAACACCCAGATTATACAATAGGCTGCCTGCATCCATGAAGCAGCTGACCTCTGTGGAAGACCTTAAGCAACAACTTAAAACCTTTCTTTTTTTTTAAACTTATGATCCTCAACAGAATACTGTACGGTGATGGAGACTTACAGGGTTCAGGGAGTATTAAAACTTAAGGCTGTATGAATGATATAAGTTGAGCTGTCACTTTTTATGATCTTTTATTGTAGTAGAGTATTTCTTTTTATTCACAAGTCTTTGACCGTAGTGTTTCGTGCACTTGTGAATTCTTTAGAAGAACTGGCACTTTTGAGAAACAAAAGACCAGTTATTATTATATTTCTGTGTTTATATATCTGCCAATCTTTCTGTATCTACCTGCCTTAACTACTGTATTTCCCACCATATTAACTGTACCACTAATTTAGTAGGGACTATTAAGGAAAAAATTATTTGAGTTTACGAAGTATGCAAGGTTTACAACCCCTAGAAAGTTTACATAAACCAGACTTACATAAAACAAACAACTACTGTACTGGATGACTATTAATTCATGGACATATTTTAATCAGAAACAGTTGTGTATATTAAATGTTTTTTGTTTGTTTGTTACAGGTGAGTTAAAGACTAAACCTTGGGACACTAACAACTGGATCATGGAGACACTGCTGTTACAGGTGTGTCCTTCTGTCTGTCTGTGTGTCTGTGTGTATGCTACATCTGTCTCTATCTCAATTTATTTGTGTATGTCTAACTGTCTATCTTTATGTATTTATATCTATATAGCTTTCTATCAGTCTTTCAATACCTGTATGTCAGTTAATCTGTCTATTTGTTATCTATTATCTGTCAGACTATCCATTTATCTATACAAGTATCTGTCGTATCTATGGTATCTGTAAGAAAGGTGTTGGCAGCATCACCAGTAATGTGCAATGAGTGTGGCAGGTGGGAACACAAGGGGTGCAGTGGAGTGGATGGCAGACTGCAGGATGTTGCTGACTGCAAATGTTCTGTATGTGCAGGCAATGAGTTCTGCTGCCTGGGTGACAT
The DNA here is from genome assembly GCF_018991925.1 of Homarus americanus. Taxonomy (NCBI): domain Eukaryota; kingdom Metazoa; phylum Arthropoda; class Malacostraca; order Decapoda; family Nephropidae; genus Homarus; species Homarus americanus. The sequence goes on from NW_024713650.1 coordinate 4,572,736, forward strand.
AATCAATGCTCCTTTGTAAGAGTCAAAAATGGCTGAAAGAACTTTAGAGAGTTATTGCCTTTATTGTCAGCAAGAGGACTATAATCGCCCCGAAAGGAGATTAACATACCACGTCATTTCAGTCAAACCTGTCAAATACAAATAATCAATTTACAAGAGGGAACTGTAGGTTCATTAACATATGAATACATTTACCTAATACTAGCACACAAATGAGTACATTATCTTATTAGTAACACAACATAAGCTGCATATCATCAGAAGTTGCTCAGTTAATATTCTTCACGTGCACGATGGATCTCTTGAGTCACGCTACCCCCTTTGCCACCGTTGCCATGATGAATATCTAGACCAGAGCCTTGCATGGATTTTTCTTCTTTATCGATGTTTGTGATCAATGAAGTCACGCTCTGTTTTACCTCCGGATCATCTACCAGTTCCTGAGCCAGCTTTGGTCTTACTGGACATTATTCTTCAGACTACCACATAAACTCAGGTCCCATTATCCACTTCTCCCTTTCGGGCATTTCTCCAGCTGATAGCCCTCAGATTGCATCGTCAGCTGGGTTTAAATCTGTGCCCAAATGACGCCACTGATTTGCATTTGACAACTCGTGTATGGCAGCGATACTATTTGCAACGAATGTATGGAAGCGCCGCTGGGTATTTGAAATATATTGGAGGGCGAGCACACTGTCGGTCCAAAACACTGACCATTCAAGCGTCATGCTCAGCGCTTTTCTTATCAACTTGTCGCCATTTGCGGCTAATACGGCTGCCCAGACTTCCGGCCGAGGGATGGTCTGCCGGTTCAGGGGTGTCAGTCTTGCTCTTCCTTACACAAAGGTGCGCTGGATGTTTCCGGATTCGTCTACCATCCACAAGTATGAAACCATGCCCAGGGCCCGATTCAGGAGTGGGCAAAGTGGGCAGCTGCCCAGGGGCCTCCACAATCTGGGGGCCTCCACATATTACAATATTTTATTTATTTGTTTATTCATTTGGATTATTTTTATTTTCATTCTTTAAAATTCAAGTTTATCTATTCCATCACGTAAAACTATGTTCAGCAAGAAGCGTGATAGAAATTAGGCTAGCTACTCCTTGAAATTCATGAATACCTGGTTTTCCTATGAACAGTATATTTTCAATTAATGCTATTGTTTGTGTTGCTAATAATATATTTAGAATTCCGGAACTCCCAGATGCTTAGGCTCGCTTCACTCGCCACCCCACCCTCTTGGGTAGTTATAATGAGGGGGGCCTCCACAAAGAGGCTGCCCATGGGCCTCCACAGGTCTAAATCCGGCACTGACCATGCCATAAACCATCTGCGAGGCATCGCAGAATTGATGCAGTTGTACCGAAAGAGCCTGTTCTGGAGAATAAAACCCGCAACGACAGGGAATCAAAAAATCGGAAAGCTGTATCAAGTCCTCCAGCCACTGTTGCCAGGCAATGCTACTATGTTCAGCTAGGGTTTCATCACACCCTCTCCTTCGTCGACATTCGTCCTGAAATATGATCTTCACCTTACTGAGGAAAGGGGAAATAAAACCAAGTGGGTCGCTCCTCCAAGGGTATGGAATTTAGAACACCTTTGTGATTACTTATCCACTTCGTCAGCCTGTAGTCTCCAAGAGACAGCAATTGCCGTAGCTGCAGAGTAGTCTTTGCGGCTTCTTCAAAGGATGACACCGAAAACAGTAAATCATCCACATTGAAATTTTGTTTAGCGTTATCAGTTGCCGTGGAGAAAGCTGCACCATGATCACGAAAGTTTCTCTGTAATGCCTATGCTGTGCACGATGGGCTCCAGACTACTCCAAAAATATGTGTCTTCATCCGGTATGTGAGCGGTGGACGTGAAAAACTCCATCGTCCCACCAAAGAAACTGTAGAACGTTTCGATGTTCAGGCTCAACCTTAACTTGGTGGATTATCGCCTCAATATCGTCCATGAAAGCAATTTGTCCCTGGTGAAAGCGAATAAGTACTCCCAGGATTTTGCTGTTGAGGTCCAGATCTCGCAGCACTTGACTGTTTAGCGATATGGTACCACAGAGGGCAGCACAGTCAAAGGCAATTCGGACCTTCCCTGGCTTGTTAAGATTCAATACTGGATGATGGGGGAGGTACCACGTCCTGCCAGAAATAACTGTGTGGGAACTAACTCTGCATAGCCTTCACTCAATAGTTGGCCTATATACTTCCTCATTAGTCCCCGTTATAGTCCAGTTAGGCGCCGCTCCACCAGGATTTTATTGTTGGGCAAGTTTGGGTGATCTTTGCGGAAAGGTATGGGGAGCTGATACTGCTCAACGGCCCTAGTGCCAGTGGACGACCACAGCTCTAGAAACTCTCCGATCTTCCACTGAGAATGAAATGTCGCCATCTCCCTTGAAGTAACCAGTCTCTATTTCCCAGAACTTCTTAACTTGTGCCTCCAGGCTTGTGTCAGTAATGATAGCGGTTGTGGCAGTCGCACACCTCGTCAAATATAGACCGGGTTCTTTGTATCCCACGGGATCATTGATGGTCCTATGAGATGTGTCCTAACCGCAAATGGGGTCCCGTTTTTCCCTGTTCTACATTCATGCGGCGTCAGTGAATGTGGAATATCTTGACCAATCAGGAGCTCGATTCCTTCACCATGATCAGCATAGGTGCCTCAATTCCAAGAAGATGATCCCATCTCTCAACATCATGAGGTGTAGCCACCGATTCATTCAGAGCTACTGGAAATCTTTCAACAAGTAGCACCTTGGGGTGTCATTGAGGAGCTGCACCGATTCTCCCTTTACTCCTATAATTTCTGCTAAATACTTGTGTAGAAGGACCTGTTACTGCCAGAATCCAAGAATGCCTTAGTTTGAACTGACTGTTTCACTTTAACCTTTACTACGGGTAGAACTTCCTTGTTTGTATTTGGTTGTCATGAGTAAGGTTGCTTTTCCTCTGGTGTATTTATTTCTATAGCAATCGGCAGGCATATTACGCAGGTCATTTTGTTACGTCTTTACAGGGATTTCATCACCATAGTAATTTTGCGAGTCACAGTAACGACCTCGCTCTGACCCTCTTGCCTCCTCGAGATTACCGTACGTCTTACCAGGCTAAAATAACAGCAACATTATAGATGCCAAGTTATTCAGGGAAATTAAGAACTAAACGGAGTGTGAAGAACTATAGTAAGATCTCCTTCAGCTTCAGGAGTGGCTGTTATAATTTAATGTCACGAAATGCAAAAGGATGCAACCAAGAGCGGCTGGCGGTCTGGAACGCTTTCAAGGGGCAGTTTCCGGTCTAGGGCGTTACCGGGAGCAGCAGGAGTTCTGGGGCGCCTCTTGTCTAGTCCTTATGTCCCCCTCCCTAGTCGATATGTCTCCCCCCTTATATATTCATCTATGTCCCCGTCTAGATCACTGCCCCCCTCTCTAGTCCACTGTGTCACACCACCCATACCACAGTGTTTGACCTCACCTAACCTAACCTATACCTAACCTAACTTATACCTAACGTAACCGAACGTAACCTAACCTAACTTACAGAAAACCTAAGTTAACCTTAACCTAACCTAACTTCACTTAACCTAATCGAGCTTATGGTAAGTATAATTAGCCACTTGTGATTCATAGACCTGGAAGTCACAAATAAAACATTTCCGCAAAACATGAGTTTCACATTTAAAATCAGCACAAAAAAAACTTTAAGTAAGTTTAAAATTTTTGGAACAGTCCAAAATTTTAATAAGACCCGTACAGTTCAGATTTGTATAGAAAATGCAGGTATACACTCAGCAGGTATACTGTGTATATATTAGACCGTACAGGTATACAGTTTGCAATGTACTTTGACTGTGTCTATGCACTGTAAGCTGGACATAAGGAACAGTCATAACAGCGTCGTAATAACAAGATTCCCATTTACCACAATTGATAATTTTGGTCGTTGTGACTGGCATGTCGCTGTTTATTAGATGAACACAATAAACAAATGATTTGTACACCTGCATTGTATATATATACATGCTGAACTGTATACCTGCATTGTCTATATACATATACTGAGCTGTATGCATGCATTGTCCATACACATGTTGAACTTTACACCTGCATTTATAATGTATAGAACAGTACACAGCACAGGTATATAAAGTGCATAATTACTATGCAGGTATACAATGTATTGTACAGTACATACACAGTACACTGCAGGTGGACCACGTTTATACTTAGAAACACAATTACTGTATCTAAATTGCTTAACTACACAATTAAACTACAGCTCGACTCTATGAGGTGGACGACGGACAACAGCCAATGAGAAAGTCGATTTGATGGGGCAGCCAATCAGAAGGCAGGAAAGAGAAGTGTAACGTTACTATAACCTCACTGGCGAGGAATTGGTCAGTACATCATGGCTCTCCGTTGGTGTGGGTTGTGCTGGGCCACGTTCGGCCTTCTGTAAGTATTTTAATAGAATTTTTATTTATGTATTTATTTTTTGTTGGGGAGATTATAGGGTTATTGTTTTAATGTAGCAGCAGTATGGGTTAATATATTCTCCATTTATGACTATGGGCGGGTGTTAAGAGTCTGAAATTCTTGACCTTGATATAGCAATACCAGGAGTTCATTTGCCTGGCTCATTAGGGTAATAGTCCTTTTTAGGTTAAATTATTAGGTAATGAGGACTATGAACTAAATGCTATCTGACCTAGCTCATATACGCTGCCAGACCTAGCTCGATATACGCTACTTTACCCAGCTTGGAGAAGACATGCCCCTAAGTGCTCGTGTTAGTGACCAGAGGAAATGGCCGCCGTGGACCGTTGTGTAGTGGGGGGAAAGAGGGACGGTGTGTGAGGGAAGACGACCCCCTGGCCACTGTTAAGTCAGCTAGAGCAGTTGAGGAGAGAGGCGTGTTAAAGGGGGAGAACGAAGCCCACAGGACTGAAATCCTTCAGGTAGATGTCCTGCCCAGCAGGACACGTGCGAAGGAGGAACAGGTTTGGAGAGTGGTTGCTTCCAAGGGGACTAGGGTCAGACTCGGGAAAGCTGACCAGGGTGTGGAGTGCAGTAACCCCTACCAAGTGTTGGGGGAAGCTGGCGAGGAAGAGAAGAGGCAGGACGGTGTGGTGCCAGGAGAGTATAGGGCAGTTGGTCAAACCTCAGCAGTGGTAAGGTCATGATAGTTGGGGACAGCCAGGTGAGGTTCTTTGATAGGACTTTTGTGCAAGAGATAGGAAACGTGGGACTAGGGTGTGTTTACCGGGACTCGGGATAGGTCATGTAGCTGAGGATAGATAGGGTTTTGTCAGGGGAGGGTACCAATCCAGTAGTGTCTTAGTGTGGGTGGTAACAACATAGGAAAGTGCTGGAACGCTGGAAAGTTTTAAAAGGAGGCTAGATAATTCATGAATGATGAGTGGTAGTGTCTCGACAGGAGCTGCCATGCACAGGCCAACCGGCCTATTGCAGACTCCTTATGTGCTTAAGGGTATCACGCAATTGTTTAGTGTCTATTTTCGCTTGAACTGCCTAGCCTCGTTACTTGTGTGCCTGCAGAGAGAAGGAACACTTACACAATTAAACCTCTTCACCACTGATCGGTTAGTTAGCTGCTTGGGTGTTCGGTTAAGTACTACTGGGCATGTACTGGCTCCAAGACGCATCTGTACTTGCTTAATACAATTTAATTACAACTTCAACACTTCTTTCTGGAATGTTATAAAATGTCCTGGGTACATGTATATGCCGTGCAGGTTGGCGTAATGGAACTAAATTTGGTTAATCGTTTAATGGCTGCGGCAAAATTTTCATAATTGATTATATGATTATTAAAAAAAAATATTCCCTTGGCAAATTAACTTTTACACAATTCACTAATTTGCTCCTAAATGGTCAGATTTGGCCAAAAAACACAAGTACACTAGCACAAACTATTCTCATAACAAAGGAGCCAGTCATTAAACAAATATTTACACAAACTTGGGGAGCAACAGCAGTGTATGGATACGTTTAGTAAACAAAGATGGTGCCGCCAGCCGTGCTGTAGTTTGAGGGGGGTCAAGTTTACTTTCGGCCAACCGGGGAATCTTAGGAATTTAACTATTGGAATTCGTAGTTTAGACAATTCTGAAACCGTTTCCCTCGCAAATGACCTGACCTAACCTTTTAACTGCAAGTCTTTTGCGAGTGAAACGTCATAGAATTGTGTAAACTACCGATTGGAATAGTTAAATTCGTTAGATTCCCCTGACGGCCGAAACTAAAACACCGTTTCAAGGAGGGCGTCCTGCCGCCTCCAGTTTTAGATCCTTTGGATTCAATTAAGGTCCTTAAGCGTGTTCTAGATCACCTGACCTGAGTATACTTGTAATTCATAGGTGTACTACCGGGAGACTTAACGGAGACAAGCCTGGACGTGTTTCTGAGCGTCACGGAGGTGGCAAACAGCCCCAGCCAGTGTATAGTAATATGACTTGTACTTGGTAGTAAAAAAAGCATTTTGATCTGTCATTCAGATGTTTTGTAAATTTACTGATTTGTCATCATAACCCGACACGAGACGCCTAACCTAACGGGTGTAAACTTTGTCTTTCTTGCGTCGTCTGTGATTAAATTGACTGTATCGCACTGTACATGTAAAAATCTTGACAGGTTGGCGGCGTGGTGTGATGGGATGCCTACCAGGAGTCGCTGTCTCGCCCCAGTGGACCTTTCGATGGGTCTGGTAGCGGGGCCAGCCAACATCTACATACCTCAGTCACTGCGGGACTTAAAAGTGAGTTTGCACCTTATTAGCTTCCCCTTCCTTATTTCACCTTTGGAGTAAAGCCTTGATCCTAACCTAACCCTCGGGTAACAGTCTTTAATCAGGTGCAACAAGCGGGGTATCTTTAGGTGAAAAACTGGGGGCTGATCTTCTGGTGGAATAACCTGGGGGTGGGGTTGATTTATGGTGGAATAAGCTGGGGGCTAATCTTTTATTGGAATAAGCTGGGGGCTAATCTTTTGTTGGAATAAGCTGGGGGCTAATCTTTTGTTGGAATAAGCTAGGGGCTAATCTTTTGTTGGAATAAGCTGGGGACTAATCTTTTGTTGGAATAAGCTGGGGACTAATCTTTTGTTGGAATAAGCTGGGGACTAATCTTTTGTTGGAATAAGCTGGGGACTAATCTTTTGTTGGAATAAGCTGGGGGCTAACCTTTTGGAGGAATAAGCTGGAGGCTAATCTTTTGTTGGAATAAGCTGGGGGCTAATCTTTTGTTGGAATAAGCTGGGGGCTAATCTTTTGTTGGAATAAGCTGGGGGCTAATCTTTTGTTGGAATAAGCTGGGGGGCTCATGTTCGGGTGCAATAAGCTGGGGAGGGGCGGGGCTAATCTTCAGGTAATCCTAAATTGGTAACTAGAGCAGTGAGTAACTAGCAATCGTACATTTAATTTTTATTTTCATTTTCCTTCTTTTGTTTAATCTAGTCTTTCTCACTTTGTCTAGAACACACTAGGTGGTATTAAGCGATGTTAATTTTTTTTAGATTCTCCTACATATTCCAATCTTGGGGCTGAAAGGTATTTAACTTATGCTGTGAGTAATGTGTTTTGGAAGTATAGGGATTACTTTTTGAATAAGGTTTGGTAAGGTGTATTGTGTGTGTGTGTGGGATCGTCATTGTTAGGTAGGTAAGGAAGGGGAAAAAGTGAAAGTAGGTTTAGCTGGTTGTGGTGTACTTCATGTATGGGTTTCAATTATGGTATTTCCTTCACCCTCTTCCCACCAGAAATTATTTATCTAGAACCAATTAGTCGACACTTAATTACTGTAGATGAACTGAACCTTAGAGAAACTTTAATGTTGTACAGATTAAGGATGTGGGACTTGAAAGGCATTGGCGCGGGGAAGTGAATCTGTTGAGGTTGTTTCCAAATGATGAGAGACCGTGCATCAACACCAGCTCCAGTGCTCAAGTCTGCTATAAGTACTCAGACATACGATGGGGCACCTCGGACCATGCTCTTAATGGTGAGTACCGATACTGTACGCTGGATCTATTTCTCATTGAACATTTGTTTATCTTCACCTTGTTCAACTTTATAATGTTTCATAAGTTGAATCTCCTCGTAGCTGTATTGGCTTGTGTACAGTAACGATAGTACAGTAAAGGGGGCGTAACTGACAAAGGCAGATCTAAAGTATGACCTAAAACTATGCTGAACAGGTGGTGCAGTTCATGGCAGTTAAAATACAGTAGTAAATATTGTACATTGTAATACAAAAAACATCCTTAACTTTGTGAGGAAGAATAGGAAGTTACTCCAAGCCCAATAAATTAAGTATTTTGTATGCCCCCCCACTCCTCGGCGCCCCACCCTCCCCTCGGCCCCCCCACTCCCTCGGCCCCCCCACGTATGCGTCACCAGCCTGGTCGTCTTCTCTCAACTCCACCCAACAACGTCAGCTAGAGAAGGTACAGAAAAGGGCCTGCAGAATCATGCTCGGCGCAGAATACTGCTACAACAACGCTCTCTCCACCCTGGAAATGCCATCCCAGTGACCTCCACCACCAAGCACTGGAAAGGTTTGGCAGGGGACTACTGCACCACCCTCGCCACCTCCTGCCACCGGCAGCCCCCCACCCAACTCGCGCAGTCCGCCACTACAACAAAATTCAGCCCTTAAGAGCCCATACCGATAGATATAAGAACAGCACCGTCCCATCTATTGTTAAAATAATAAACAACTCTTGATTTATGTACTGTACAGCCCTGTAAATGTATTTAATGTATATTATATCATTGTCTAAATCAAATGTAAGTCTGTATATTTTCAGCCACCGGCTGCAACTATTAATAAACCGTTTATTATTATTATTATTTAATGAAATTTGTCTCGACAGGTTTGAAGTCTCGGATGGAGGTACAGCACCATCTGCAGCACAAAACTGTTAATACGATGAAGCCTTCACTGACTCTAGCAGCGTTGGGCAGGTCTTCTAGTCGTGTCACCAACAACCAGGTGATACTCTGAACCTTAAGACGGTTTACCTTTTCCTCTACCACCTTTTAATCCGGTGGGGCAGTTGGTATGCTCTCTGTATTGCTTTGTTGACGAGTATACTGAACATAACTCGTGAATCTACACTTACCTTAACGTTTATCACTGTTGGTTAAATTTAGCCTTGTCCTACACAGAACCTCAAAATAGGTATCGGTAGTCAGAATTATCTCCCAACTAAATTTAAAGATTTCAAATAAAAGGGTTTCCTGTATTTGAGGTCCTGTACCCTAGTTGGTCACGTGGTATAGAAATACTGTGATTAGTGATGGGTTCTTCTGAAACGGTTTACTTTAATCATGTTAAAACTTAATGCGAAGAAATTTCTCCCCTTAAAAAAAAAAATTATCCCCCACATTATATCAAAGATTAACTACCCTATGCTAACCTAACCTCCCCCAGATAGCATTAAAGTGGTTAATCAATTGAATAAGCTAGGCGTGGCTAATATTCAGGAGATCCCCAAAATTGTGGTGAAAATAAAACTATTCACAAATCATGTACAGTTGTCCATTAAAGTCCTGTCACCTCTCCTCCTGAACCACGAACCCCGAGATTCAGACTCGTTGATCTAAAACATTTACGGACAAAATAATGCATCGGTGCGTATTGCTTTAGGTTCACGAGTTTGAATCTCGGTTTGTGGAACCGCAGGAGAGGCAACAGTACTTTTGTAGGCGACTGTAATTTCCGTAAATAACCCAGACGTAGACAGCAGATAGTGGACTCGTTAAGGAGTAGAGTACAATAACACACTGGCTCTTGGGTCCTGGTAGAACACAAGTGTATCAGTTGCTGGTTATTAATAGAAAACTTTCTCATGAACAGAACTCGGCAGATGAGCTAGCAAGGATATTGTTGAATGAAACGAAGATGATGACCCTGACTTTAGGTGACCTGTTGCCTCCTGTGGGTCATCCCTACTACCAGTACAGGTAACCGGTTTCTTCCCACTATATCCCAGGGCCCTCACCATGACCTAGCTTACCTGTTTAGTATGGCGATACATTTTTCGTCGGGGCAGCATTGATCAGATCAAATATCTATTTTCGTAGGTAGAATTTTAATCTTTCATCCAAAATTCTAGTTTGGTCCTTTATTTTCCTGAATAACGTTGCATCGTCTGCACACATTTGTATGGAGGAACGTATAGTTTCTGGCATGTCATCTATGAAACAAACAACGCCGCTTGTCATGGGCACATGACGACACCGTACCATTAATCAACACGCATTGCTTGCTATCCTGCAGACTCCAATCCATGCTAGGAGACTTCCCCGAATACTGTATCCTTCCACTGTAATTCTCAGCTTTTCATAGGTACTGTACATGTACAGTATATCTTGATAAAATCACACGGGAAAATGGAAACAACGGAGCACCTTAGCTTTCGTCTTTATTCAAGACATCTTCAGAGGCAACTGAAGGGGTCTTGAATAAAGACGAAAGCTAAGGTGCTCCGTTGTTAAAATTTTCCCGTGTGATTTTATCAAGATTTATCTTATCCACGTTGTCATTGTGGATTTACATGAAATGTACAGTATATATATATTGTCAATATTGCCACCCTGTTCCAGAATTTGGGTCCAAACATCCAGTACCTTGAGTAATTGTGCTGAGCAGGAGCGTTCCAGCATAAGTGTTGGCAATCCTTCATGAGGTTTTTTCGTAGATGCTCCATGTCCTCTTACAATGCTATCAAGTACTTAAAACACTGCTGGTCAGGCTCGCTGGTCTATAATTATTCGTGGTGACGATCGCCTCCGCTCTACGTATTTTAATTTCTTACATTGTTAATGGTAGAGGAGATCGTTAACACCAGAAGCAGTTTAATTTGGTTCATACTTTACATTTCTTTGGGTGATATTGACTAATATAAACGAAACTACATTTCGTATTAATTCTTTTTTTTCTATCAATTATCATAAATAACCTGTAGCAGGCAGGGCATGGAAGATGAGGGAAATTGTAGGGTAAAAACATGGCGAAAAACTGATCATCCGACTATTGATCATACATGCTTTGTACGTAAAAAAATTTTCTGCAAATATGCCTGATAAATCTCCCGTGACGGCGCTTGTCTACCTATGCAGGTAGACTAATAAATTCTGAATCTGGCCTCGCTTAACTTATAAATAATCGACGAATTTTTTATTTTTAATCGGCGGAGCCTCGTATCGAGGATTTTGTTTTTTTATTGGCTTCTCTCCTGATTTGTTAATCTGGCTGCACAAGTCCCTCTTTATTTAGTTCATTTTGGGGGTACAGTAGGTTCTTAACTTGTTCTATGTATGTGATGAGAATCATATAAAGTACTACAATAGTTGGATTTGAATCCAATCCCATATTACTGTACTGTATAGTGTTAAGACTCCTTTCGCTGCTTACCAAGCCTCCACCACTGGTTACCAGAGATCAGGTCGTATGTACAGAAGCAGTAGATATATCACAACTGTTATCGAATTACCACTGGCTGTTCCGACAGTCTCCGGGAATTTCCCGACGATTTGTATCTGAACAGACACAGGTAGATTTCCATCAGGTCACAAACACACTTGTGCACTGTCGTCTGCTTTTATAGTAGTTCTTCACAACACTGATCACAAGGTAATAATGTCTCCACAGCTGGACTTCACTTCGAATGTATAGTAACACACTACCAGTGTACAATTCTTTCTCCTTTTCATTTTCATATTGCTCGCAACAATTCCACAATATTTGCAAAACAATTATCTTCAGTTGTCCTACTAGGCTTGTACTTCACAATGAGCAAAAACGGTTGACTGACTAGGCCGCACAATGTCACTTCTAAACTTCTTCAGAAGCCTCTCAAACATCTAGCACCACCCAGAGACAGACCCTGGGAGGTTCTAGAACGTTCTACTCAGATCGAGGCTTACAATAAGTAAATCATAAACAAAAATTATGCAATACATTCCAGAAAATTCTTACATGTAAAATATCAATATATACACGGAAATCTTTAAATTTGCTTAAAAAAAAAAAAAAAAATTGTTGCTTGGAATAGAAAATAATCAAAACTAGTTTACAAACATTTATACCAAGTTATGCCTTGGCATAGCAATAGGTTTGGGTACAGTTATTCTTCAAGGATTGAGGAAGAAGCCAAGTTGTTCTTCATTGGCATTGTTATTGCTTCCGTTTTTGTATAATATCACAAGTTATCTACTTGCGGAAGATAAAGACTGTCTCCAAAGAGTTCATCTGTCGACATGATAGCTGGCAGGACATGCAAGTGCTCAAACTGCTGTAGGGAACTGACAGTGAAGAAGTGTTTGTGCAAAAACCGGTCTTACAAAAACAAATTACACCATGCTACTTAAAGAAAATTGCTTTCATTGGTACCTCATCAAAGTACACCAAGTCCTCTGTTAACGTTATTGGCTGTTCTTGTAAACCGCAACGTTAAATGAAACTGGTAAGCGGATAAATTTTTTCCGTTATAAAGTTAAGAAATAAGTAACGTTCCTCGCCTCCCTTCACCCCTATAACATGCATCACCATTAAGACCGTGTAAACAGATTGTAAATACCTGTATATTCTGCACTGTTAATATAAACTACAATAATTTTTAATTTAAATTTAGTATGAGATATTGTGGGAGGGAAGGTAGCAGGAATCACGGAGACCTTGACACGCCTGTATTATTAAACCTCTTCCCTTGAAGAAGGTCGTCGTGTTTCAACTCGAGTTTGTAGCGTCCTGAGGGACACTACAGTACTTAAAGGGGTGGTGGCGGTAAAATTAACTAATTCCAATATAAATTAATTTTATTGAAATTAATTTTACCGCCACACTGCCCTGTTAAGTACTATATTGTGGTGTCCCTCATGACTCGGTTTAAGACTGGTTGAAACACGATGACCCTCTTCAAGGGGAGATGTTTAATAATCCTGGCGTGAGGATCCTCCCCCTTCCCTTAATGCGTGTGGTTCATCGTGTGCTTCTTTTCCTGCTGTCTGTTTTCTTTCCTTCCGAAAAAAAAGCAACCAGTGTTAACTGCCTGGTTTGATTCTTTGTATAGTTCGTAGTAGCACTTTACGTATTGGTGCACTTTAGTTACGTTCTCCATTCAGGTTATCTTCAACCAGCATATCCAGTCCTTCGTCTATACGACTAAATGCTAGAGCAGTCACTTGCTGGTCGTTTTGATGTGATTTCAATGGGCAAAGTGAACAGGAGGTACACAGAACATGCGACACATCCACACTTGACAGATGCTCCACAGTAACGTTGTACAGCATCACTAGGCAGTCGAAGGAAAGTGTTGCAGGGAATAGAAGTACCGTCTGACACAACATATTAACAATTTTACACGGCATTGTGTATAGAATAAGTATGGACATAATAACGAAACCACGTTAACTGGGACGTTAGGCGAGTACTTGCTGTAAGTTCTTTCTGCTTAATATGCTGGGGATCAGTCCCATGGTTATGAAGTTTGGTAAGGGTAGGTCTGGTTCTCTGCATTGTTGAATCGTTTTTATTACTATCGAAACCTCCTCTCCGGAAAAAAAAAATGAACGAAATTGAACTGCTGCTTCTAGTGCGAGTTGTCTCTACCATTACCCTCAAATTTTCCCCTCACCATTCTTGGTCTACCCCAGGCGCTCCTTCCTTTCACATTAAGGTTTATGAACCTCTTCACCCAATTGGTCACCAAGCAAAGCTGTACAGTATTTCGTTTGTCTATTCTCCCTTAATAATTTATCTATCCCTTTCCTCAACTTTTATAACCTGATCTAGCAGCTTCAGGCTCCTGTAGTTCCTGTCTTCAAGTGCAACACCTTTACGCATGTAATGTACTATCGTGGACAAAAGTTCGCTCCTTCCCAAACTGAAGCAGTTTCGACTCGCATAGCACACCCCGCACCATATAACAATCAGGTAAGTCAGTTTGGAGACTCATTCCCGTGTCTGTTTCACTACAGGAGCGAACTTTTGTCCACGATAGTACACTGTACTCTTGATCACTCTTCCTCCAGTTGTCTGAAACCGTACATTGCAACATGATTGCATTAGTCAATTCAGTTACCTGATACGTTTACATCACCTGATGCTTTCGGCATTTCTGCCACGATCCCAGAGCTTCCAGCTGTCTACCCATTCTTCATTTTGTCAATTGCTTTCTCCACCCATTCTCGAATAATCCTTGGGCACTGTCTCTGTGCTGGTTCTACTATCCCTAGGCTGCTTGTCCCATTCATGCTTTTTATTCGGTAATCAATTGTAGTAAAAGATTTTTTCATCTGCTTATTTAATTTCGTTTTATTTGATAAATTCACCGTTAAAAGAATGGGGATCGCCCTGTAATATGTTGGTCGTTATTTTCTCCATAGATTTCTTTGCTTCTAGTTTATTTTTCATACGGATAGTTTACAGTACAATGCAGCATAATTTTTTTTCATTTTAGTCTATTGCCTTAAAATTTTATATAGTGCATATTTTAGTTGTGATCATTTTATAAACATGTTAAGTGTGTGGCTCTAAGAAGTACTGGTCTAGTACAGGGTACAAAAAAAAATTAACTCGTGTTTGAAGGAGGGGGCTGTGCTGAATAAGTCTGGCATCAACCAAATAAAATATAAAAAATGGCTTCCCCCATAGTGAAGGTTTGAATTGTATTGTAAGAGTTCACTGCTTTCTAGTGGCACTGTGATCGGTTCTTGTACGGAGGATACAGCGTGGCTTGTATTTGATGGAGAGATGGAAGTCCCTCAGACACTGTGGAATGCTCTTTGGGTGACCCAGTCGGTTCAGCGCTCAACAGAGACTGTAAATGCCTCGCTCACCATTCTACATTCAAACCAGTGAGTCCTGTATTGGTACCTTGTACGTTTAATTATGACTGAATGATCATAGTTGATAACATTTATTACTCAAGTATGATAATGTAGGAGTTTTGACAGCCAGTTTTAGTTAGGTACAGTACTATCAATTTGTCCTTGAAGGTAAGCTAGGCTGTAATACCTCAATCATTACTTTGACAGCTGGAATGCGTCTGGGGTGACCTCGAGCAAATCCACAAACCATACAACTACAGGGACAGGCAAGTCCCATACAACTACACCAGATAGCACTTGGAAGCGTGCAAGTACATCGGCACCCACTCCAGGAATTATTTCATCTCCAGTTACTTCAATAAATATAGCTGTAACAACCATCTCAACAAGCATAACTCCACCCTCGCTTAAAGCTACAGCAAACCCTACCTTAACAACCCCTGCTAAAACGGGCACCAAATCAACCACAACTAAAGCAGTCACTCATACAGCAAAAAACAAACGGGGGGCCGACGCTGCAACCACGGCGAAACCGGGTGCCAACGCCACGGCCGCAGTTGGACCGGGTGCCAACGCCACGGCCGCAGTTGGACCGGGTGCCAACGCCACGGCCGCAGTTGGACCGGGTGCCAACGCCACGGCCGCAGTTGGACCGGGTGCCAACGCCACGGCCGCAGTTGGACCGGGTGCCAACGCCACGGCCGCAGTTGGACCGGGTGCCAACGCCACGGCCGCAGTTGGACCGGGTGCCAACGCCACGGCCGCAGTTGGACCGGGTGCCAACGCCACGGCCGCAGTTGGACCACTGGTGGACCGGTACCAACGCCACGGCCGCAGACAGACCGGGTACCAACGCCGGCCGCAGTTGGACCGGAGTGCCAACGCCACGGCCGCAATTGGACAGGTGCCGCGCCACGACCGCAGTTGGACCGGGTGCCAACGCCGCCACGGGTGGACGGGTACTGCTTACTACCCGACGCGAATTGGACGGGTACTGCTTGCCGGCTTTTGTGTTGGAAGCCGGGTACCCAACGCCACGGCACCAGTTGGACCCCGGTACCCAACGCCACGACGCAGTTGGACCGGGTGCCAACGCCACGGCCGCAGGTTGGACTGGTGCCAACACGACCGCAGTTGGACCAGGTACCGCACGCCCACAGCCGCAGTGGACCGGGTGCAACGCCCGCGACACGCGGATTGAACCGGTGCCAACGCCGGCCGCGGTTGGTTGATTTTTAACATCCTGACCTGATTCAGACCCGGGGTACCGCTTCCCACGGCCACAGATGGACCGGGTACTGCCTTGCCTGACGCAGTTGGACCGGGTGCCAACACCACATCTGGGCCAGAATTACCTTGCCCATCTGGGCCGAACGCCAACACCACAGGCCACGGAATTCGTTCCGGGTGCCAACGCCACATCTGGACGAAGATTGCCAGCGCCCGCTTTTGGGTTGGACCAGGTGCCCGCACCCGCGCAGTGGACGATGCGCCTCACATCTGGACCGGGAGCGCCAACGCCACGGCGCGGATTGGACGGGCGCCCAACGCCGGCGCAAATTGGTTGGTGCTGTGCCGCATCTGGACCGGAACCAACGCCGCGACCGCAGACCGGACCGGGCGCCAACGCCTGGCCGCAGTTGGACAGGTACTAGCGCCACAGCTGGATCAGGCACCAACACCGGCTGCAGCTGGACCAGGCGCCAATATCACGCGGGTGCAGCTGGATCGGGCGCCAACACCACGGCTACAGCTGGACCGGGCGCCAATGCCACGACCGGATCGGGTGCCAACGCCACAGCTGGACCGGGCGCCAACGCCACGGCTGCAGGTGGACCGGGCGCCAACGCCACAGCTGGACCGGGCGCCAATGTCACAGGTGCAGCTGCATCGGGCTCCAACGCCACGACTGGATCGGACGCCACGGCTGCAGCTGCATCGGGCGCCAACGCCACGGCTGCAGCTGCATCGGGCGCCAACGCCACGGCTGCAGCTGCATCGGGCGCCAACGCCACGACTGCAGTTGGACCTGGCGCCAACGCCACTACCGGATCGGGCGCCAACGCCGGCTGCAGCTGGACAGGCGCCAATGTCACGGCTGCATCTGGACCTGGCGCCAACGCCACGGCTGCATCTGGACCTGGCGCCAACGCCACCTGCAGCTGGACCGGGCGCCACGCCACGCAGCTGGCACGCCACGGCTGAACCGGCGCCAACGGCTGAACCGGGCGCCAACGCCACTGCCACGGCTGAACCGGGCGCCAACGCCACTGCCACGCTGAACCGGGCGCCAACGCCACTGCCACTGGCTGAAGCCGGGCGCCACTGCCACGGCTGAACCGGGCGCCAACGCCACTGCCACGGCTGAACCGGGCGCCAACGCCACTGCCACGGCTGAACCGGGCCGGGCGCCATAACGCCACTGCCACGGCTGAACCGGGCGCCAACGCCACTGCCACGGCTGAACCGGGCGCAACGCCACTGCCACGGCTGAACCGGGCGCCAACGCCACTGCCACGGCTGAACCGGGCGCCAACGCCACTGCCACGGCTGAACCGGGCGCCAACGCCACTGCCACGGCTGAACCGGGCGCCAACGCCACTGCCACGGCTGAACCGGGCGCCAACGCCACTGCCACGGCTGAACCGGGCGCCAACGCCACTGCCACGGCTGAACCGGGCGCCAACGCCACTGCCACGGCTGAACCGGGCGCCAACGCCACTGCCACGGCTGAACCGGGCGCCAACGCCACTGCCACGGCTGAACCGGGCGCCAACGCCGCCACGGCTGCCACGGCTGAACCGGCGCCGCCACTGCCACTGAACCGGGCACGCCACTGCCACGGCTGAACCGGGCGCCAACGCCACTGCCACGGCTGAACCGGGCGCCAACGCCACTGCCACGGCTGAACCGGGCGCCAACGCCACTGCCACGGCTGAACCGGGCGCCAACGCAACTAAACCAAGCTCCACTACATGGTATGGGAGGTCCAGGACTCGTAAAATTGACGGAGTAACCAAGTCCCAAGGTGCTTCAGAGTCGGTCTTACCCACCACTCCACCGTACATCGACTCCACAAACCTAACCCTTGTAACAATTTTATTAAACATAACTTTAGATACAACTTCGTTAAACAAAACTTCATTAGACGGACTATTGAGCACAGCCATAGACAAACTCTTACACTATTCGTTAAACACAACTTTATTAAAGACAACCACGACTTCGCCAACCACGACTTCGCCAACCACGACTTCGCCAACCACGACTTCGCCAACCACGACTTCGCCAACCACGACTTCGCCAAACACGACTTCGCCAACCACGAATTCGTTAAACACATTAGCCAAGACTGCATTAGGCACAGTAAACGTCCATGCATTAGTCCCAAAACTATTTAAAAGGTCTGTAACGGCGGAGTCGAGCACGGCGGAGTCGAGCACGGCGGAGTCGAGCACGGCGGAGTCGAGCACGGCGGAGTCGAGCACGGCGGAGTCGAGCACGGCGGAGTCGAGCACGGCGGAGTCGAGCACGGCGGAGTCGAGCACGGCGGAGTCGAGCACGGCGGAGTCGACGTCCATAACCCTCACCACAATTTTATTAAACGTGACTTTAGATCCATCTTCATTACACACACTCTTGGACATCGCCTTGGAAACACTCTTTAATACTCCGTTAAACTTAGCTCTATTAAACACACTCTCGGGTATAGGTTTAGACACGCACTCTAACACGCCTTCAGGCACGACCCCTTCAGGCACGACCCCTTCAGGCACGACCCCTTCAGGCACGACCCTTTCAGACACGGCCCCTTCAGGCACGACCCCTTCAGGCACGGCCCCTTCAAACACCTCTTTAAATATAACCTCATTATTCACATCTTTAAATATTTCCTCATTCACCTCGTTAAATATAACCTCCTTGTTCTCCACGTTCAATATATCCTCATTATTAACCTTGTTAGACACGACCTCCTTATTTACCTCGCTAAACACAGCCTCGTTAAACACAACCTCGTTAAACAAAGTCTTTGACATAATTTTAGAAACTTCATTAAAAAAATCTGCATTAGACATGCACTTAGGCCTATTCGTAGCCTTTTCATTAAACACTACATTTGACATTCCATTAAACACCCTCTTAGGCATAGCCTTTGCTAATCTCTTCGACACTTCGTTAAACACAATTTCATTAAATACATCTACATTAGACACACTATTAGACATTTCATTAAACACCACTGCATTAGGCACAACTACATTAGACACAACTGTATTAAACACTCGCTTTGGCATAGCCTTGGCCACACTATTAGACACGACTCCATTACACACACTCTTAGGCATAGGCTTTGCCAGACTATTAGACACTTCGTTAAACACAACTTTATTAAATACAACTTCATTAGACAAACTCGTAGGCATAACCTTTGCCACACTATTAGATACTTCATTAAACACGACTTCATTAAACATAACTTCATTTGACACACTCTTAGGCAGGGCCTTAGCCACTTCATTAAACACAACTTTATTTAACATAACTTCATTAAATATAACTTTAGGCGGTACTCCATTAACTCAACCTCCAGTTCCACTAAAGTCTTCACTAAACACTACCACACCCAGAACACAGGTAACGATTGGTACCTCATCCGGAGTGATCGCCAGACCACAGAGAGTCATGCTTGTACTAAGTGTGATCTTGGTCATTCTTCTCCCCTCTGTATAAGTTTTACAACTGTATTGTATAAAGTGGTTTTAAATTGTTTTTAATTTTTATTAAAATTTATGAATATTTGGATTTTACAACCAGCTTTTCCCTATCCTTTAAATTTTCGGAAACCGTGTGGTTTTCCAGGATATAAAAGATTAAATGAACTAAAACGTGTAACATCTGTGATAGATCAACAGAGCCGCCATCGGCTAACTGCTGGGAATCCATGCAAGCGTGGAAAATGGATTTTAAAATGACAAGTAGCCTATTAAGGCAAATTAGAGGCCTTGTATATCTAATAATAAATAATAGTATATTAAGATAACATGACAGGCTGAAAATATATAATAAATAGAAGTTACATATGGTGAAACGGGAGTGGGTCACTTGGTTGACAAAAGCTTAAGGTAAATAAGAAACGGACATTTATTAACTGGAGATCTGGTCTTGTGGGAGCTGGTCTTGTAAACAGTCTTGTGGCCTGATATAGGCGCCCAAAAATTTCTTCCCACGGTTTGGATGGCCGTCGTACCTACAGTAGTGCTAAGGTCCGCGCCTTCACTACAGCTACAGATGGTTTGCACATCCACCACGTGGTCCGGGTAAGTCCTTCAGCTCACCCAGGGTGTTGATGGTTCTTGTTCCTCGTGTGATGCAGTTAGAAAATCACAATTCCTCACCTGGGTGTAGTTTGGAGTCTTTCTTGGCTTCTCGTCTAGTGGTGGGGAGTGTACGACGGACCCTGGGTGGGTCCTGTCACCCTTGACCACTGAGCACCGATTGTCACTCCAACAGTCGTTTCTTTCGAGTTGAAATTGTCACGTTTGTATATCGGTTGGGTTGATCATCAATCACTGTAATGGTGGGAGGATGTTAATAAATCCAGGTGGGGGAGAGGCCCGTTAGACCAGGATGGCAGCTATCTCCATGGCGGATTAGCGCCGAGTACAGTACTATCATGGACAAAAGTTTTCCTAACTGAAGCGGTATCGACCCCAAATGAGATAAAACGGCACACCCGCACCGGATGAGTCAGGGTAAGTCGGTTAGGAGACTCATTTACGTGACTACGTTTCACCACGGAGCGAACTTTTGTCCACGATAGTACATCCTCACCCCATGAAGGTTGAAGACGGTGCGTGTGTGAGCACGCATGTACAGTACCTGCATGTGTGTGGTGTGATAGTTAGCATCCTCGCCTCGCAAGCGAGAGGACCCGAGTTCGATCCTCGGGCAGGGTGAAACTATGGGCAAGTTTCTTTACGCCATTTGCCTCTGTCTACCCAGCAGTAATTGGGAACCCGGATGTTAATTGATTTGCATATCGTATTCTGGGGGTAATGGTTAGCCAGTGCAGTTGGTGAGTTGTCCAGCCTTATCGGACTATTCCTTGACACTGGGTCAGGCAGCTGAGGGTGTGGTTGTGTTGGCGATAGCTTCTACGCCTTAAACAAATTCACGCCTAGGTGGCCTTTGGGCCGTCCATCCTCGTTACACTAGGGGGCAACCATTATGCGAGGACAAATGAACACAAATCCGGTAACCTGCTTCATTATTATGAATCCCAAACCGAACCTTGGAATTACGGTCGACTGCCCGCCCTCTGGCTACCAGGTTTTAAACTACAGGAGCCTTAATTGTCTTTTAGGTTAGCTACAGATGGCGCCTCTCTATGACTCAAAGGTGAAGATAAGAAAAGAACGCACATGCGAGCGTGTCAAAGGCTGTATGAGACTACTCCTTAAAAGTCGTATTTTTGACGAATTCAGCGAGTCTACTAATCCCAGTCTGCAGAGAACTATAGTAAGACCCGGTTATCAGCACAGTGGCATCTATTTTTTTTAAGTTTTGGACTCCTTTTTGTTTGATAAAAACATCTGGTCTTACCACTCGGTCACTCTGGTCGAAGAGTTTCAAGTTTGCACAGTGTGAAGTGTGATGTGGCAATGACGTCTTTACCACTCCACCTGACTGCAGTGTTGCCAACGTCCCCTATGCACGCCGTTAAACGCTCCCGTTCGTTGCAGACGGCTGCTGTAGGTGACAGTGATGCTAACGACTTTCATCTTGAAGACAAGTCTAAAAAGCAGAAACCTCTTAAGTCAGGGTCTCGGGCAGGGGCTACGGCTCTTTCTTGCACCCCGTTTTGGGCTGTAGAGGGTGACCACCTCCTGCCGTCGGGGTCCCCAAGTGAGCTTACAAGTGTCTCAATGACCGACCCTTCCGCCAATGGGTCTCTCTGCAACGTCACGCCTTCGTCGTCTCGCCTTTCCTCGGGACTTGCCTCTGAGCATACGGACGACTTGGTTCTTCCGTCCCTGGTCTCCACTTCAGGACTCAACACTTCGCCTCCGAGGTCCTACAGCCGTAATAGTTACCACAGAAATGGACGAGACGGTACGCCTACTCACTCAAGTGGGCTTTCCTGCTCCCCAGGGGGAGGTAATGCTGAAGTTCACCACCATCACCCCAGAAACTCGTCGTACCAAGGTAATGGTTCGCCACGTACCCTGGGAGTTCTCTATCGACGATCTTCGCCCTCTTCTCACACAACTACTCGACATGGAACGCCGCATCAACCCGGTCTCCAAACGTCCATCCAACGAACTCATCGGCTGGTGGGTAGGCCCCCGAAGGTGAATGTAGGACCTATTCACAACTGTCCTCTCGACCGATTTATCGGAATCCCGAAAATCTGTGGTCTTTGCCATTCGTGGAAACACTGCGCCTGGGAGTGCACGAGGATGGTCGCCTGCTGTTTCTGTGCAGGTCCTTAAGACACAGTGGAATGCAAATCGAATATTCAGAACAAAATCCCAGTTTCATGGTGTCAACTTCCATGGCAGTCACCACGCCTGGAATGCCAACTGCCAACTGCCCCAGCGTCCTGGCAATCGCCCAGGGAAAACTTAACTTGTTCTACCGCCCTCGTCTCTGACGAATCCTCTGTCAACCAAACCTCACTCCTATCCACCACCGCCTCTTCCATCCACCAAGGATTTCCCATTGATCTAATCTCCTCTACCATCACCCATCCCTTCTCCCCTCCCTCTCTCTCCCTACCGTTCTTGGAACAAGGTCTTTGCCGGCCCTGCCGCACAGTCGTCACCACCTCCTGCCCACCCGGACTCCCGCTGTTTCTCACTAGCACCACCACTTCTTGCTCACCTGAACCCTCACTGTCCCTCTCCATCGCTACCACCACCTGCCCAGTCGGGCCCTCCCCAAACCTCGCCGCCACCTCCAGCTCCTGCACAGGTACACCAAGTTGGTGCTATGGAAACAATCACTCTCCGTCTGGATCGCCACTCCAAGCAAATCAACCTTCTCTCTGCCCAACTCAACTCGTTTGTGGAAACAATTGTGACATTGCAGAGGCGACAACAACTCATTCTGGACACCCTGGCCCAACAGGGGCGCACTTTGCAAGCCCTGGTGACCCGCCTCCTTCCTTCTCCCGAGATGGAGGATCCGTCCCTCGCTCTCCCACTCCTCCCTCTCCAATATCCTCAACAGAATTTGGTGCCTCCTCTGGTGCCCTGTCTATCCCCACCGACTCATCTCACATCGGAGGCAGTTCCCTCCTCTTCTTACAATGGAACATCCAGGGACTTAGACCTCGCCGGACAGACCTCGCCCAGTTTGTGCTCTCCCGTCAAGTAGATGTTGCTCTACTTCAGGAAACCATCACAGACGATGTTACTCCACTCCGTCCTCTCTGGCTATACTGTTTACACCCTGCCTCGGTACCGTGGGCAGGCTCGTGGCCTCCTCACCCTTGTGCGTAACACCATTCTATCTGTTCGTCTCCCTTCACCTGATTCACATGGACCCCCGTCTGAAGTATTTTCTGTCTCCCTTACTCTTGGTGACCGGACCCTTCGTGTAGTCAAGGTTCTTCACGATCTCCATGATGGGGTTCCCTCTATTGTTCTTGGCGACTTTAATGCCCGCCATCCCACTCTTACTCCAGATCATCCCACTCCATGTACCCTTAACGGATCACATCTCTCTCAGTTTATTAATGGGGATGATGATGTTCGCTTTCCTTGTCTTGACGATCCTACTCGCCTCCCCCATAGTTTCCTTGATGTTGGCTTACTATTGAGCGGCCATACCTCCTTTCATCCTACCGTCTGCACCGAGCCTGCTCTGTATAGTGACCATCTTGCCGTTATTACCCATCTTAGGCTCTGCTCTGTCCCTACATCAGCTCCTTATCGATCCCCTCTCTTCGTTTCACACAAGATGCTGTTCCTTCCTTTATGCAATCCCTTTCTACCTGGGCGGATTCCTATGTTGTCCCTCAGTCCTTTGACTCTTACAGTGCTGATTTTGTTGATACTGCGTATGACTGTCAATCGCGCTACCCCTCCACGCCATCTCCGTCACCCCAGAAGTGCCACCAACTACTGGTATCGTATCCCTGCCATGAGACATCTCCGGCAGGTAACCCGTGATCTCCACTCTGCCATACGGAGGTCTCGCTCTCCTGAGGACTGTGAAGACTTAAAAAATTGGTGCTCCTTTGCAACTCGGGAGCGTCGTCGGATTCGTGAGGTGGACTGGCTATCCTTCACGGGGTCTCTATCGTTCCAGTCGTCACCCTCTTGTGTATGGAATCAGATTAATGCTATACGGGGTCGACGGGGGCCTCCTCCCCACCCTGACCCCGCCTCCCTTGCCTGCTCTTTAATGGAGGACTGGGCACGAGCTTCCTCCCCTGAAGCACTTCCAGATCCAATGCAGGAGGCAGTGCAGGCCCGCATCGATGCGTCTGAGCCTGTTGTTCGTGCTGCTCTTACCTCCCCTGGGTTAATTCACGTTAATCATCCTAGTCCTCAAAATACCAACTAAAGAAGAGGTTTCTATTAATAAGTTTTAGTAACTATCATCTATCATCCTGGTCTGCATTTCTGTCTTTAATATTTCCCAAAGGTTATGGAGTCCGTATTTCTATTTCGTCTTCACTACGTCCCTGAGTGTTCAGTTGGGGCTGCTTGAGCTCACCCACCGACGCTGATAAGTTGGTAGGTGACGGCTGTTATTCACCCTCCCATTATGATGTTAAGGGATAACTGACAACCGTTTGGCTGTAGGATTCCGAAGATGCTGGTGTGGTGGTCTTGTTTAGCTTTAGCAACACTGCCATCGTGGAGTGTGTTATTTTTTATATTTGCCTTCTAGTTATTGTATATATTGACATTAACGCTGTTGGTGATAAAAGTCACTGTTATTTTACTGTATCCTGAGCCAATTATCAGTTTACAGTCGCTCGGGCAATCGGTCAATGCACTATCACTAACTGTTATCAAGTACTGCAGGACACATACGAGCTGTTAATTATCTCTGAACATGTCCCAGCGTTGGCCATGTCTGAACTTAATGCTGCTCACACTTGGTGCTGATACAACGTTCTCTGGCAGGTTGTTCCAAGAGTTCACAAATCTTACTCCAAAGAAGTTAGCTCTGACAGTTCTCTGTACTGATTAGATTAGATTGCCCCGGAGGGGGGCTAGTTTATTGGGCACCCCTTTACATCCTGTGCAAGGTAAAGCGCAGAAGCGTTTACAGTGTCCATCTGCTTACCTTTATGATTCATGCATTAAGGGCGTAAAAGCCTGAAGGGTCATAGGTTTTGTCAGCAAGTTACATAAAGTGACAGAATGATGAGTGTGTGGGGGTAAAGTTCCCGGTACATTTCATCTGTTTATAGCAAAGCGTGGCAGGTCCCTAATAATGTCAAGTGCCAGGCCTGTGACTAGGAGGAGGGATATCTGGTCGGGGAGGGAAGAGGTGTTGGTAACAGATTTTACAGATTTTTTTACAGATTGCCCCGGAGGGGGCTAGTTTATTGGGCACCCCCCTTACATCCTGTGCAAGGTGAAGCGCAGAAGTTGGTAACGGCTGGGGACCTGTAGGAAGAGGTCATAGGGCAAGTGAGGATGTAGTGGGGAAGGGTGAGAGAGTCGGGTTGACCACAAAGTTTGCAAACAGTGCGGCCAGGCTCAGGGTTGCCAATGTACTCCCATAGGTACCTGTACCCTAGGCGCAGTCTCATGTATATAAGCTGTTGAGATCGAGTCAGGGATTGATACTCTTTGTAGTGGCGGTTGTCGTCACCGGTTACAGCGTCATAATGGCGTAGTGTGACGCTACCCCGTTGTTTTAGGTGTGTCCAATTTTCGTTGAATGCTTCTCGTTGTGTGGCGTGTATGCGAGATTGAGATGATTCAGGGAGAGGGCGAGAGTGGCTTCAATATCTTCTTCTTGTGTAGCTTCTTTGGCAAGCCGATCAACAGTGTCACAGGCAGTTATTCCTATATGTGACGGGATCCAAAGAAACTTGACACGGATGTCATCAGTTTGTTCTAGCCCTGCAACGGCGGCTTGGGTGTGTTGGGCGGCAGGGGAGGAGGGGGAGGGTAATTTGAGCCTCGCTAGCGCAGAAGTGCTGTCACTGATTATAAGGAGGTTCCGGCGTTCAGTGCGAGCATAGGTCGCCCCCTCATGAATGCCCGCGAGGATGGCTATGCTTTCAGCATCAGTGGAGGAGGCCCAGTCGTGGACCCTGATTTTCCTGCAGGCCTGGCGCTCAGGAATCCACACAGCTGCCCCAGCGCTGCCCAGCGTGGTAACAGACCCATCACAGTAGACGAGGATAGGAGGGTGGGAGGTCTTAAGAGAGGAGGCGACATCATTAATCTGCTCAAGGCAGTTAAGTTTGAGCATATACCGCAGTTGGGTGGATTTACGACCAGGGAAGGTGTGGACGACAACATCAACACACGGGGAGGTCCACGGCGGTAGAGGCGGATGAGTGTACTCGGGAGGGAGAGAGGTCGAGGGGGTGTAGAGGTGATAACGCAGGATGTCAGCAGCAGTGTGGACGGGCCAGAGTTGAGAGGGAGAGGGGAAAGTAATGGGGACAGGCCGGCGCAGGAGGGTGTTAAGATGTGAGTTCAGTGAGCGCGACAGGGGAGTCGGTTGCTCACTGCGAAGAAGTTTAACACCAAGGATGGCATTGAGAGCAGTAATTCGATCGCAGACGGGAAGCAGGATTAGTTCACGCTGCATGACTTCTATTCTGGTGGTCATAGGGCAGCCGAGGATGAGTCTCATCGCTCTGTTTTGGATTTTCTCTATGCTTTGTTTCTCGCGCTGGGAGGCAACTACAAGGACAGGAGAGGCATAATCTATGACAGCTCTGACGATGGCAATGTACATGAGACGTAGGACCCTGACAGAGGCTCCTTTGAGGCCGTGAGTGAGGGACTGGAGGGGCCTCGTTCGTTGGCGGCACTGGGAGATGACGTGGGCGGCGACAGCGGAGGTGGTGGCTCTGGTAGTGGCTCGCACAGGTAGACCAAGGTACCTGTAGGTGCGTACTTGATCGATGTCTTGTCCTTGCAGAGTCAGTGGTGTCTGACGCCGGAAGCGTGAGATGAACTTGGTTTTAGTGTGTGAGATGACTAGCCCGAGTGTTTGACAGGTCCGGGCGAACGTGGAGAGTATAGGTTGTTCATGTTGCACTGTAGTAATTTGGAGGAGAATATCATCAGCGTAGCTTATGATGTGACCGTCTAGGGCGCGCTCAGCAAAGATGTCGTTGAGGCGGCAGATGGAGTTCATGAGTACATTAAAGAATGTAGGGCTGAGTACACCTCCCTGAGGCGTGCCAAGATCAAGGTCCCTGATCGTAGGGTAGTGGCCCTGAAAGCGGACATGGTCCTGTCGATGGGAGAGGTAGTCAGCAATCCACGTGAGGAGTTTGCCCTTCACATCAATGTGCGTGAGGCCCTCAAGGATCACTTCACTGTTGACTTTATCAAAAGCACCCTTGAAGTCGACGAAGAGGAAGGTTTTGGCTGAGGTGTTCGCCATGTAGTGAGCGATGCAATGAGCAGTATCATGCGCAGTATCATGCGCTTCATCATCTTTGAGAAGCAGGAGATGAGGGAGATTGGACGATATTCATCTTGTCTGCCTGGTTTAGGGACTGGGATGGCGGTGGCAGTCTTCCATAAGTGAGGCAGCTGACCAGTATCATAAGAGGTTAAATAGACAGAGGAGGGGGTTACCAGGGGTGGCAATAAGGGCATTTAGC
The DNA here is from genome assembly GCF_018991925.1 of Homarus americanus. Taxonomy (NCBI): domain Eukaryota; kingdom Metazoa; phylum Arthropoda; class Malacostraca; order Decapoda; family Nephropidae; genus Homarus; species Homarus americanus. The sequence goes on from NW_024713650.1 coordinate 4,600,424, forward strand.
ACATCATATGTGACGCCGTCATCGCCAGGGGCGGTGGACCGACCACGCTTAACAGCATTTAGTAGTTCACACTGTGTGAAAGGCACGTCAGTGTCTGTAGATAGGTCTTGGTACTCAGAAATGTGCTGTCAGCATTGTGGTTGCAGTGCGAGGGTGAGGTCTCGTACAGCGGGTGGTAGCGCATCGATCGAGGCGGCCTCCTGCCACGCCTGGGAGAGCGCCTCGGCTCGGGCAGCTGGTCTGGGGTGGAGCGCGGGTCTAGCGTTCATGCCCCGGGCACGGTTAATGGCGCGCCATATATCACCTATAGATGTAGACTGGTCAATAGAAGAAGCAAAATCAAACCACTGCTTCTCTCGTGCGAGAGTGATGGCAGATTGGAGCTCTTTATTTGTGCGCATCAGGAAGTGTAGAGCGTCAGGGGCGCTGGGAGATTTCTTCCACTGGTCGACTGCTAGTCTGTGCCATACTCGGATAGACTTAACATGAGGGTCGCGGTTAACATTCCACTGACTCCTGGGCTGGCGGTTAGGGCGGCGGTGTTTTGGGTCAGGGCGGAGGAGGTCAGTGCATTGTTTGGACAGATCAAGGTAGAGTTGGTCTGCGGTGGTGACAGTGTAACCCTGAAACCATTCAGCAGTGGTAGTGATGAAGGCAGGTTGTAAGGGCGGAAACGATCTTCCTGCTCGTTACCGCTGCTAACTCTCTCGTTTGCTGGTGCGGACGACACTTGGGGCGGTTGGACAGAGGTGAGAACGGCAGCTGCTACCTGTGTCAAAAGCAGATTCAACCCAGCTGCCATACATTTACTATCTAGCTACCCGGCTGTTCGTCAAATTCTGGCTGTGATCTCATCATAGGTCCAGAGCTGCCGTTTTGAGGAATATCGTCTGCTAACGAGGAAAACATATGACAGTTGGTGACGTCATGAGGAGACGCCGTCCACATTCTACGTCAGAGACGCCATGAGGAATATATTCCTCATTGTTCAAGAAATGCTTATAAAATGTAAAGGACTTAATAATTTTTTCTTCAGTAATATATATGACTTTTTTATCAACTCCTTTAGTAAATATCAACAGATAATGTATAGTATAAATGGACTGTGGGTAATAAATGACGTGGCAAATCAACATGGGACCCTCGATTGCTGTGGAAACCCCACCTTGTTCTCGTCCGTGGATATGGTAAGAGTTCTCATCATCATCAGCCAAGTATCATCAGCTAGACGTAATCACAGAACTCTATCTACAAGCCGGTAAGGATATATTTATTTATGTAATTGGCATGTAATTAATCACAGCTTTCATCACCTATGTAGCAGCTACTTACACCTTAACCGTTTTCTTTTATCAGTGTATCAACAGAAATTATTAGATAAATGAAATCTTTACACCCTGTTCATTTGTTGCTTTTATTTTTCCAAAGGGCCAAATATACATTATTTTCCTTCACTTATAAAGGACTATGCAAGTAGCCTAGAACGATCATGGTAATTATTCACTGATTTAGTTATTCTTGGGTTTGCAGGGGAGACTACACAAAAGTTGATCAAATCTCCTATGGCAGGTGGTGATGGCTGCGAAGCGGAGCTTCAGAGATGCATGGCTCAACAATGAAGATTTCCAGCCCTGGTTGTCCCGTGTTGAAGACAATCCATCTAGGGCCTTTTGCAAAATATGCAAGAGGGAAGTGAGGGCAGAGTTGACAGCCATCAAACGTCACAAAACGACAAAGATGCATTCAGTTTATGAGGCCGTGGAACAACAGGAGGTCCAGCAGGAGAGGATCCCGGTCCACCATGGGAACTATGCAGCAAATGGAGTAGCCGTAGCAACAATTCTTTTTGCTTGCTTTATAGCCGAGCACAACTTGCCATTTACCACTGCAGATCATTTAGTAGACCTCATGAAGAGGATGTTTCCTGATTCTGCAATTGCTCAAGGCATGAACATGAAAAGAACAAAATGCACAGAGGTTGTGAGGACGTCAGGACGGTGTGTCACCGAGGATTAGTAGATAAACTGAGAAAATAAATTTTCCATTATTGTTGACGAAACAACAGACATTAGTACGATGAAAGCATCCTCTGTTCTTGTAAGATTTTGGGATTCAACCACAAACCGCATTAAATCTGGGTTATTAGAGGTGATCAATGTATATAGTGATGAATCATCTACAGGGTCAACGGGGGAAAATTTGCATAATTTAATTATGAAAACATTAGAAACACAAAGAATTCCACATGAGAACCTGATTGGCTTTGATGGCGTTAGTAACATTATGAGAGAACACAATTCTGTAAGCAGCAGACTACTGTACGTATCACTATTCCTGGCATAACCATATTGAAATGTATTTGTCATTCTATTCACTTATGCGCTTCAGAGGCTGCAAAGACGCTACCACGGCGTTGTGAAGACATGATCAGATTTATATACCTATTTTTCCCATAGTGCTAAACGACAACATGAATTTAAGGAATTTAAATCATTCTGTACTGTCAAACCACACAAAGTTCTGCATGTTAATCAGACCCGCTGGTTATCATTCCACCAGGCAGTTGAAAGAGTATTAGAGCAGTGGCAGCCCCTAAAAATGTTTTTTACTTTAAAAGAATCAGAGGAAAGATTGGTGGTCGTACAACAAATAGCAGAGAGTCTTGGAGACCCTTCACCTGCACTACAATTTTCTTAATTTCATATTGCCCAATTGTAACAAGTTAAGTCTACTGTTTCAGAGAGTCACCAACTATACATTTGTTACACGATAGTATATGTCAGCTTTACAGGAGTCTTTTGGGATATTTTTGTCGTCATGAAGTTTTTCAAACTGGTAATCTTGATGCAGTTGATCCCAGAAATGAAGAACATCACCTCCCAATTGGCCAAATATACTTGGGAGCAACAATACTCGGCCAAAGTGAACAATATAGAGAACTCCCTAATATGGTCAAGGATGTACAATTTGTGTGCTATTGCGTCAAAGATTTGAGTTTGGCAGTAAATTTTTATGGATGTGTTAATTTCTGTCATCAAATAGAGTATTGGTAATAAATCCAAGAAGGAGATGCCATCATTTGACGACTTTGTGAAGGCGGTGCCCCGCATATACAGTGGCAGTATATAAGTTTTAAATGATCTATGGAGAGACTTAGATGTGATTGCTATACCACCCGAGATTAAGGACAGCAGTGACATAGTGGACGTTTATACAAAACTAGGGGAACTTAAGGACGGTGTAGGTGTTTCCCAATTTAAGGACCTTTGTACATTTGCTTTGCAGGTATTGTCTCTTCCAACATGCAATGCAGATGCAGAGAGACTATTTTCGAAATTGAATTTAATGAAAACAAAATCCAGAAACGCTCTGCAAACTCCCTCTATTAATTCATTAATAGCCTTGTCTAAGGCTGTGAAACTCCAGGGTGGATGTATAATTTTTACACCATATCAGAGGATGCTAACTTCTATTTGATATTTTTTGTTCAATTAGTGTTTAATGTTCCCATGAGATGTTATAATATTATATAATTGTAAGGTTTTTGTATGCGCATATTTATAGTTTGCCAAGACATTACAATAGTTATACTTAAAATTCATGCTTTTTAATGTCCATTAATACCCAACGAAAACGTGAAGAAAAATGACGTCATAGAGTTGAGGAATAAACGGCAGCGCTGCATAGGTCCTGGACTCGTGGGCTGTGTCCCCAGACCTTCACCTATCGACTGTCAATTCTCTGGTCATCTACCACTACCACATACCACGACCGTCAATTCAACTCATTCCATCTATGCCCCGGTGTTCTCCTGCCATTTCAAGACAATCGGCCGCTGTCGCTCGAGTGTGGAGTTGAATGGACGCTTCCCTACCCTGAGTGTGCATCACCGTGTTCCTGAACCTTCCCCCAGGGCCACTTCAGTAGGAAATATCTGTTCATTGTTTGATTCTATGGTTGTTTGATTCCATTAATTGCTGACTCCCCTTTATTGTTCGATTCTATCAATTGTTGAATTCCTTTTAATTGTTTGAATCCATTAATTGCTGACTCCCATTGTTTGTTTGATTCCTTTAATTGTTTGCTTCCCTTAATTGATTAACTCTATTGACTGCATTAATTGTTTGACTCCCGTAATTATTTGTTGTTTGTTGAGTGGTGTCAGAGTTTTGTTTTATATTTTTTATAGTAAAGAGGTGTCATTCTCAAACGGTTGTTTGTTATTCCTCAGAAAACCATGGTCCTTGACTTTCCTTAATTAAGAACCTGATTAGTCTGGTAAGGGATTTCTATCCCTAATTCCCAGGCCTTTACACAGGTATGTTGGCAGGGGGTAGACTGAGCCTAGGGTCCTTGGGTGGAGCGGGTATTCTCATGTACTGGAGGGTAGTGTGGATAGGGAAATGGTCACTGTGGGGAGAGTGGAGGATGCGGGTGGAGTGTGGGCGGTGAGGGTCAGAGTAGAGGGCTATGTAGTCAAGTTTCCCTCCCCCGATGTGGGTGGGTGATGGAGGGCAGAGAAGACGTACAGGGTCATCAGTGGTTTGTAGGTAGGAGAGCCAGGAGTTACCCCAGGAGTTTGAGTGGGGCCCCTGGGAGCCGAGACTGGGGTGTCGGGCATTGAGGTCCCCCACTAGGAGGGTGGGGGTGGAGGTGATATGGTGTGGTAGGACAGGTACAGTAGGGGTGGAGGGAGGCACATAGACATTGACAATATTGAGGGACATACCTTTTAGTGTGATTGTGGTGGCATGTGCGTCGGTGGCGTCGTCGTCAAGGAGGACGTCGAGAGGTTGGTAGGGGACGTCGTTCTTGACGTAGATCCGCAGTCCACGTGCATGGCCTCGTGGTAGTCCATCGATGCGAAGAACAGGGGTGGATGGGCTCTCAACACATGTGTAGCCACTGAGCACATAGGTACCAGCAGCAGACCACATTTCTTGGAGACACAGCACGTCGACATCTTCAGTGTAAGAGTAGGTTTTGAGGGCACCAAACTTGTTTTGCAAACCGTTTATGTTCCAGGTGAGAACCTGCAGTCCTGTAGCATTGCTATCCATTGTGGTGTAATTGATTGATTACAGGCGAGCCGGTTGGGTACATGTGTACCCCTGACGTGGGCGAATGGGCCTTAAGTGCCGGCATGTCGGTGGAGTATGGGTAGCCAGGTGGAGTCATCAGGTCCAATAGGTAGCTCTGGTGGAGACAGAATAGACACAGGAGCGGGCGTGGCTTGCGGTGAGTAGACAGGTTGAGGCACCATGTGACGTGAAGATGAGGCAGCGCTTGGCTCGGGGGTAGCAGTACACACGAGCTAACAGGGGGACTACCAGCTTGTGTCAAACCAGAAGAGGGGAGTGAATGGGTGGCAGCAGAGGGCAAGAGTTGGCGGTGTAGGTCGGAGATAGTGGTACAGAGTGTAACGAAGAGTTTCTTAACATGACTGGTAAATTCTTGGAAGAGGGACATGATCTGTGTCATGTCACTGGAGGAGGGGTTGTGGGGGTTGCACTGGTGGGAGTACGAGGCTTGGCAGCGTCAGAATAGACAGGGAGGAGGCTCAGTTGTGGTTGAGTTAGGGAACGGTAGGTGCTGTTGTGGTGCAGCCTGGTGAAGCCGGGCAGTGGCAGGGGCAGGTGTCCCAGTAGACTGGAAGGGGGGGGCGTTGTGGTAGACGTGGCCCTAGGGGGAGGCATCTCCCCTGGGACAGACGGGCGACTGGGGCACTGCCGTGAGTCAGCATTGTGCCGGCTGCAACAGTTACAGCACCTGGGATCAACTACATAGCCCACACCACCCCTATTAAGGTGGTCTTTTATTTTCTGGGCATAGGCAGTGGAGTTGTGGTTACGTGAACAGAAGCGACATCTGGGACGATCACGTCGGCAGCAGGCAGTGAAGGTGTGACCCCAATGAGAGAAGATAACACAAAATGCAGGCCCAGGATGATAGGGTTCTGCATAAAGTGGTGGAAGGATTGGATGGGCTTCCACAGTGGTTGGGCATACCCTTCCCTTCCACTTGACAAAAACAGTGGCTTGTGGATTTTTCCCCCGGTAATGTCGACGTATACAGAGTATATTAGAATTAAAGTCTCGCGCATCTTCGATGTCAGCGTATAGGGGGAAACGTTTCACTAGGATGTAGCAACATTCATCAGCGTCTACTGGGGGGGGGCACCATGACCACCCCGTCAAAGCCAACAGTACTAAGGGTTTCATAGACTTCAGGAGTCTAACACTTGATAGAGTTCCGGTTCCTACCTTGTCGGAAGTGAATGTTGGGACCGTGCTGTCTGCAGTACTTCATCATCCAATTAAACCGGTCCTCGACGGATTTCAATGGGTCCTTGGGAAAGTGTAGATTCAGCTTACTTATTTGTTTGGCAGAGGGCAGGGTAATAGGGTCCGTGGCATTGGTGTTTCCACTCTGACTAGTGTTTCCCATAGAAACATTACCGTCACTGTCATAATCACTGGGGTCTGACTCTTGAAGGGTGTTGGATTCAGTATGACCAGTCAAGTTGGCGATGGCATTGTTGAGAGAGGGGATACCTCTACTGGGGCGCTTGCGTCGACTCTCCATACTGACAAAAACTTGCCGGCTGAGGGGAGTTGGTTCTGAGGAGGGGACCTTCTTGGGACGATTGGGAAGTCAAGAGCACCTATGGGCACGTCTGTCCCCTTATGTGGTCACACCACGACTGTCTCTTTACTGACACATTCTTAAACTTGAGGTTGTGACCTGGGAAGGCCCCCAGGAGAACCCCTGGCGGGGCCGCGGCCCTTGGTAGGGCCAGTGGGGATACCACAACTCCCGACAGAGCTCCCGCCACCCCTGGGAAGGCCCCCCTCTGTCCTTAGAAGGGCCCTTGGGGCCGCTACCGCCCCTGTAAGGGACCCTGGGGGCACCGCTGCACCTGGAAAGGACCCGAGGAGCACAGCTACCCCTACGGAGCTCCATTGGGGCGGTGCCGCCTCTGGGAGGGCCCCTGGAGGCTCTGCTGCCCCTGGGAGAACTCCTAGAGGCGCCTCCGTCCCTGGGAGGGATCCTGGGAGAGCCACTGCTCCTGGCAGGGCCCCTGGGGTCGTAGTTGCCTCTTTGAGGGCCCCTAGGAACAACCCTTGGAGGGCACCTGGGGGGTCCGATGTACCTAAGGAGAGCCCCTTAGGGCGCCTTCGCACCTGGGAGGCCACTTGGGGCGTTACCACCCCTGGGAGGGCCCCTTGGGGTGCCACCGCCCTTGAGTGCGCCGCTATCCATAAGGGGGCACCGTCAACCCTGGTCGGACCCCTGGGGGCGCCACAGTACCTGGGAAGGCTCCCTAAGGAGAGCCGCTGGGGGGTGCCATCGTTTTTGTTGGGCCCCTGGGGAAGCTGCTGCCCCTAAGGAGAGACGGTGGGGGCGCCGTCATCCCTCGGCAGGACCCTGAAGGCGCTACAGGCCCTGCGATGGCCCCAGGAGGCGCTGGCGCCTTTGTGAGAACCACTAAAAAGGCGCCTCCGCATTTGGGAGGGCTCCTGGGGGTTCCACCACTCCTGGGAAAGCCTCCGCTGGGCCCTCGCCGCACCTGGAAGACCCCTTGGGGGCGCCGCCGCCCCTTGGGGGGGCTCTGGGGGCCCCCTGGCCCTGAAGAAGTCATAGGGGTTTCAGCCGTTCCCAGCTGGGCACTAAGGGACGCCGCTGCCCCTGACAGGGCCCCTGGGAGAGCCGCTGCCTCTAGCAGGGCCCTAGGTGCCACCATCGCACTTGGAAGGGCCCCTAAGGGCGCCGCCACTCCTAAGGAGGGCAGCTGGGTGCGCCACTGCCCTTGGGAGGGCCCCCTAGGAGAGATGCCCGTGAGGGGTCCCCAAGGGGCGCCTCCGCGTCTGGAAGGGCCACTGGGGCACCGTCGCCTCTGGTAGGGCCCCTGGGGACGCCACCGCCCCTGGAACATTCCCTGAGGGCGTTGCTGCTCCTGGGAGAAACCCATGGGGCGCCAGCGCTTCTGCGAGGACCCCTTGGGGCGCTTCCGCATCTGGGATGGAAATGGGCCGTCACCGCCCCTGGTAGGGTCTCCTCTACCCCTTAGGGGGCTTCAGGGGACGCCGCCGCCCCCTTCTGGGCCTTCATGCCCAGAAAGGACCCCTGGGGGCGTCTCTGTTGATGGCAGGTCCTCTCAGGGCGCCGCCGCCCGAGTGAGGCCCCCCCCCCCCCTTGGGCGCCCTCGCCCCTGCAAGGGACTCTGGGGCACCACAGACCCTAGCATGGTCCATATGGTCGCAGTTGCCCCTGGGAGGGCCTCTGGTAAGGCCCAAAAGGGAGCGGAAGCCCCTAGAAATGCACTCCTGGGGAGCTACCGCCCCTGGTAGAGCCCCTGAAGGTACCCTGGGGGCAACACTGCCCCTGGGAGGGCCTCTAGGGAAGTCTACGTGTGTGGGAGTGTATTTGGGGGCGCAGCCAGCCCTGGGAGGGCCCCTGGGGGTGCCATCGTCCCTCGAAGGGCCACTGGGAATGCCAACGTCCCTGGGTGGGCCCCAGAGGACGCCGCTATCGCTGTGAGAGCCCCTAGGGATACCTCCGCATCAGGGAGGGCCTCTGTGGGCCCCTTGGCCCCTCGGAGTGACTCTAGTGGTATCACTGACTTTGCCAGGGCCCCTGAGATCGCAGTTGACCCTCAGAGGGCCCCTTAGGGCGCGGCCGTCCCTGGGCGGACCCCTGGGAGCGTCACCGCCCCTGGGAGGTCCGCTGGGAGCGCTGCTGCCCCTGGGAGGGCTCCGGGGATAGCAGCTTCCCCTGGGACAGCCATTGGGAGCGCTGCCACCCTTGAGGGGCCCCTAAAAGCGCCACTGTTCCTGGCAGCGCCCTTGGGGTTGAATTGCCCATAAAAAGGCCCCTGGTAAGGCCCCTTGGGGCGCAGCTTTCTCTTGGAGGGCCCCTAGGGGCACCACCGTGGGAGAACCCTTCCCGTTGGAAGGCCTTGGGGGGGGCTCCTGCCCCTGAGGTGAGCTAATAGGGTCGCTACCCTCTCAGTGAGGACCCCTAGGGGTGCATCCCCATGTTAGAGGGCCTCTGGGGGCGCCGCCGCCCCTAGGATGGCCGTCGCACCTTATCTGGCCCTCGCCGACCCTAAAAGGCCCACAGAGGCGTCACCGCCATGGCAGGGCCCCTAGGAGCGCCGCCGCTCCTGGGTGGGCCCCTGGGGGCACCTCCGACCCTGGGAGGAACCTAGAGAGCGTCGCCGCCCTTGAGAGGGCCCCTCGGGGCACTGCCACCCCTGCAAAGGCGATCCAAGGGCGCCACCGCTCCTGACAAGACCCGTGGGAGCGCCTCTGCCCCTCGCAGGGGCCCTGGGAGGAACCCTGAGGGCGCAACTGCCCCTAGGAGGGCACCTAGGGGGGCTGCTGCTGTCCCTAAGGAGAGAGACTTGCGGCGCTGCCGACTCTGTGGGTCCCTTAGGGGCACCTCCGCATATGGGAGAGTCTATGGGGGCGCCAAAGACCCTGGCAGGGCCCATTGGGTTGCCATCGCTCATGGAAGGGTCCCTGGGGGCGCCGCTGTCCCTGGGAGGGCTCCAGATGATGCCGCTGCCCTTATGAGGGCCCCCAGGGACACTTCGGTATCAGTGAGGGGACCTGGGGCCCGCCGCTGGGATGGCATTTGCTGCCCCTGGGAGGTTCCCATGGGGAGCCATCGCGCCTGCCAGGGTCCCTAGGTGCGACACCACCACTATGAAGGGCCACTTGGAGCCCAACCGCCCTTGGGAGGGCCCCCTAGGGCTCTGAGAGGCACCTCCACATCTGGGAGGGCCCTTGAGAGGGCCGCCGCACTTAGGAAGGGCCATGGGGGTTGCCACTAACTCTGGCAGCGCCCCTGGGATCGCGGTTGCCCCTGGGAGGACTCTTGGGAAGGCCCCTCGGTGGACGGCATCCCTGGGAGGGCCCCCGCCGCCCCAGGAAGGGTCTTTGCTGTCCAGTCGATTATTTTCGTGTGAATCAGTAAAGCGAACCAATGAATTAAGGAATCGAAGCACCTCGGGTTCGCCTCTCGCCAGTGATCATTAGAGGTAAGGCAGTGGTGGCGGCATCATGTGTGTGTGTGGTCATACAGTATTTGATCGCTATTTTCATGTTTTACGTTCGCTGTTTGTGGATTACCTGGTGTGTGTGGCGTCGTGAGGACTTCCAGGACTCTACGTTGTGATTATTAGCAGTTGAGTGAAGGTGTGTGGGCACGCTGCTCTTTCAAGGTGAGGTCACTGGTGTGTGGGCAAGCTGCTTGTTGAAGGTCAGGTTACTGGTGTGTGGGCACGCTGCTTGTTGAAGGTCAGGTCACTGGTGTGTGGGCACGCTGCTTGTTGAAGGTCAGGTCACTGGTGTGTGGGCACGCTGCTTGTTGAAGATCAGGTCACTGGTGTGTGGGCAAGCTGCTTGTTGAAGATCAGGTCACTGGTGTGTGGGCAAGCTGCTTGTTGAAGTCAGGTCACTGGTGTGTGGGCAAGCTGCTTGTTGAAGGTCAGGTCACTGGTGTGTGGGCACGCTGCTCTTTGAAGGTCAGGTCACTGGTGTGTGGGCACGCTGCTTGTTGAAGGTCAGGTCACTGGTGTGTGGGCACGCTGCTTGTTGAAGATCAGGTCACTGGTGTGGGCAAGCTGCTTGTTGGTCAGGTCACTGGTGTGTGGGGAAGGTCAGGTCACTGGTGTGTGGCACGCTGCTCTTTGAGGTCAGGTCACTGGTGTGTGGGCACGCTGCTTGTTGAAGGTCAGGTCACTGGTGTGTGGGCACGCTGCTTTTTTGAAGGTCAGGTCACTGGTGTGTGGGCACGCTGCTCTTTGAAGGTCAGGTCACTGGTGTGTGGGCACGCTGCTTTTTGAAGGTCAGGTCACTGGTGTGTGGGCACGCTGCTCTTGAAGGTCAGGTCACTGGTGTGTGGGCAAGCTGCTTGTTTGAGGTCAGGTCACTGGTGTGTGGGCACGCTGCTTTTGAAGGTCAGGTCACTGGTGTGTGGCACTGCTTGTTGAAGGTCAGGTCACTGGTGTGTGGGCATCCTGTTTGTTGAAGGTCAGGTCACTGGTTGTGGGCAATCTGCTTGTTGAAGGTCAGGTCACTGGTGTGTGGGCACGCTGCTTGTTGAAGGTCAGGTCACTGGTGTGTGGGCACGCTGCTTGTTGAAGGTCAGGTCACTGGTGTGTGGACAAGCTGCTTGTTGAAGGTCAGGTCACTGGTGTGTGGGCATGCTGCTTGTTGAAGGTCAGGTCACTGGTGTGTGGGCATCCTGTTTGTTGAAGGTCAGGTCACTGGTGTGTGGGTGGACACGCTGCTTGTTGAAGGTCAGGTCACTGGTGTGTGGGCACGCTGCTTGTTGAAGGTCAGGTCACTGGTGTGTGGGCACGCTGCTTGTTGAAGGTCAGGTCACTGGTGTGTGGGCACGCTGCTTGTTGAAGGCCTCCAGTCTAACTCTTGATTGGCTATTCTCTTCACTCACCTGTAAGTATTAAAGAGGTAACCTTAGTCATCAAACACTTTACTTCACAGTCGTTCAACACTTTATTTACTATCATAAAAAAAACGTATAGGAAGACCAATAAATTTTAATTTATAAAAGATCTTAACAAACCTGCAATGTTTTAAGAAAAACAAACATCGCATGTAACTATATTTCACGTATGGAACTTGACGATGTTAAAACTATTACTTATTTGGTTGTGGACTAGTTGAGTGTGAAACAGCGGGGAATTTGACGAAGTTTCGAATTTCGGGTTTAATTTTCGTAAATAATTATCAATTTTATTTTCGCTAATGATGGCTAGAAGTAATTGGAGATAACAAATGAGATTATAAATGACGGCCAATCACGTATCATATCATTTTTGCCATCCAGTCGATAAATAAATACGTGGGTGTTTTTCATGTGAATCAGTAAAGCGAACCAATGAATTAAAGAATCGAAGCATTTCAAAGCTTCGACACTCACGACTCGCCAGAAATCATTAAGGTGTGAGTAACGGCGGCGTCAACATCTGTGTGTGTGGTGGTGCGTGTGGTTGGACAGTATTTGAGGCAACGTTTGATCGCTATTTCCTGGATTTTACGTTCGCTGTTTGTGGATTACCTCGTGTTTGTGGCGTCGTGAGGACTTCCAGGACTCTACGTTGTGGTTATTAGCAGTTGAGTGAAGGTAAGGTGATAACAAGATGTGTTGTTGTACTGTGGGGTCCAGGGGGGAGGAGGCGGTAGTGTAGCTCTCCGCCGTGTGTACAGGAGTTGTGGATGTGGTGGCTCGGACAGATAATACTGCTATTAAGATGACTATTAACCAAAGTTAGCATGTGGTATAGATAGATAATACTGATATTAAGACGGCTATTAACCTAAGCTAGTATGTGGATATATGAATAAAATCCTAGAATTAGTATCGGTACATTGTTGTTGCAGTGCGGGGTACTTATCCTCCTGTACTGGGACCTTGATTTTGTATCAATTTATTGTGGAAAAATAATACATACATACATACATACATACATACATACATACATACATAAGGGTTATCGGCCTGGTTATGTCACGTTAAACACCTTGTTCAGTTGAAGTTTTTGTTAGGGTAAGAGTGGTAGGTATCGTCACCGGGGCCCATAAGCTGCTAGTGCTGAAGTAAATTATGTAATGGGATCACTAACCAACATTTCCAATATAATTATTTGCCCTTGATAGTGTAGATACCTAGCGCGTCACTTGGATCTTGGGTTGTATATCGTAACGTGCGTATTTCTCTCCCACAAGTCCAGGGTTCGAATCGTTTCTGGTTTAAATAGATGTCTGACGTAGCACGATTTCCGGTTTTCGTCTGCACCAACATTGGATAAACTAACCACCCAGATGGCTTGTGTTCCGATATCAGGTGTTCTTATATTTGGTAAACAAAAATACTCAGCCTTTGGATACGCCCCTAGTAACTACGCCCCTGGTAACTACGCCACTAGTAACTACGCCACTAGCAACTACGCCACTAGCAACTCCTCGTGTATTATCATTTTATATTTAGCCTTTAATCCAGAGGTTTGCCACTGAGGGAATTAGTATGACTGAACGTTCATAAATAGTAAATAAGGAACTCTGAGGTAGGTTATTATTACACGGGGGCGACACCATAATGTGGGGTGAAATGAAACCTAACCTTATCTCACCCCTGTAAATCAAACCAAGTGTGTCTGTAGTGATGATGAATTGTCTTATTATAACTGGGGATCATTCAGCAGCATCAATCATCATCATTATTCATCATCACCATCATTATCATTCATTATTTGTCATCATTCATCATCCTCGTCATCATCACCACATGTACGCCATCATTATCGTCATCATTCATTATCATCATCATCATCATAATCATCATCATCATCATCATCACACACATTACCACCCCTGAGCCCTCTCCCCCGCCCGCCTTCACTACCAGCAGTGTCAGTTGGTACAAATTAATGGTTATTTCGGTTCTTTTACGCCATTTTATAGATTTTCTCATAATAAATATATCGTAATATACCAAATAAAAATTTTTGTTTGGCATATGCAATAAATTTTTATTATCTACCTGATATTACGTGTAATTTATTCAGAATGTATTCATCATGCAGAACCTCTACCTGTGGGAATATGTCAACCTGTCGTTTGTATCATGAGTTCTGAGTGGCTGGTCACTACAAAGGAAGCGCTGAATCAGGAGTCGAGCTTGGAGCCACATTTCTCTGAACCATCTGTGATTTTTGTTGATCAGCTGAATAAAAAACGTTTCCCATTATTTCCTGCAGAAGCAACTCAGTTTTTCTGTCAGTGAGCATTTACATGTAATATCTGGTCCTTATCATTACAAGAGCGTTGGTTAGATAGAAGTTTCGATCGGGTGGTTAAATAAACTAAACTTGCATTCCCTAGAAAGACGAAGAGTGCGGGGAGATATGATAGAAGTATTTAAGTGGGTGAAAGGAATCAATAAAGGAGATATAGATAAAGTTCTTATAGTATCCGAGCAAGATAGGACTTGTAGCAACGTATTTAAGTTGGATAAGTTTAGGTTTAGGAGGGAGATAGGAAGAAACTAGTTCACAAATAGGGTGGTGGACGAGTGGAACAAGCTTAGCAACTTTGTAGTAAGTGCGGGAACGCTGGAAAGTTTTAAAAGGAGGCTAGATAGATTCATGGATGATAGAGAGTGGTAGTAACTCTCGACAGGAGCTGCCATGCACAGGCCAACCGGCCTATTGCAGACTCCTTATGTTCTTATCACTTTGTAACACCTGTTGTGTATCACATTAATTGTTTTAAATAAGTTCGGGAACTCTTAAGTGGCAGGGCTGAGGTAAACACTTCTTTTGTTTTTTTTTCTTTATTGTTGAAGTAATTTTATACAAAGTACTTAGTTTGGGAGAGAATGTATTGTGAATTATCTCCAGGGAAGTGTTTTGAGTACACTTATATAATGAACACTTTAGTTACATGTTCACCCCTTAACTAGTGGTAAGACTCTGGCCCCTCTCCACCAAGCGTGTGAGCGGAGAAGCAGGCGTCAAGTTGTGTTTTGATTAGTCAGGTGACCTCGCGAGACTTCTGAGAGTTTTGTAGGGGTATCGAGATATTAATGTTGTCTAGCACTCAGGATGGAAGGAAACTCTAATGTGGTTTTCTTGTATAATATAAGTTATATGATAGACAGTCTGGTGCTGGAGGTGTTGCTTGTTCAGGAAGTTGGGCAGAATGAGAGTTGGTTGGTGATGAAGCTCAGAGAAGGACAGCTGGTGGGTCGCCATGCTCACTGGCGGGAGCGAGGACCGCCAGGCAGGCGAGGAGAAGCGAAGGCAACCAGGCAGCGGCGGAGGAGGAGGTGTTGCTTGTTCAAGAAGAATGGTCTGACTGAATCTCAATGGAGAGACAGAGCTTATATACCCAGCAGCAGCCGCTATGAGTCATGTTGGGAAAACCCAGAAAGTCGCCGGTGACTGGTTCCGTTGCTAAGATACGGTAACATCTGGTTGGTTGCTAGGGAAGGCGGCACATTGGAATGCGATACGCAGTTTGTAGGGGAGACGTCCACTACAATACTCCCCCTTCCCTCCAGGCGGTGTAGGAGACTTGTTGTCTGTAGAGTTGCTTAGCACATGTGAGGCAGACCGGGCGGTGCATGCCTCATGTGAGACAACGGCGATGGCGTGATGAGCCGATCGCTGAAATACAACTGTCTAGATACACACTATCTGTGGGAGAAGGGAGAAAAAGGGTGTGTGGAGGCGATGAGTGTTGTGCTTCCCTCACGACAGGTACAGGGTCGTCAGATGCGCCTGCTGGGGTGTGTGTGGGCCTGGGTCAGGAGCAGGGGCTGCGTCAGCAGAAGCGGATTAGGGCTCGTGACAGCAGCTGGGTCCACGACAGCAGCAGGGTGCAGGACATTAGCAGGGAGTACCTGAGGGAGAAAAGAGGGGGTGTGGAGGCGATGGATGTTGTGTGCTTCCCTCACGGCAGGTACGGAGTCGTCAGATGCGCCTGCTGGGGTGTGTGGGCCTGGGTCAGCGTCTGAGGCAGGACGGGTGTGCTGGGGTCGTAGGATGTGGTGCTTGGGGCAGGAAGAGGAGCCGGTGTCTGCTTGAAGACTGGGAGCGTGATCAGTGTCTCCTCCATCCTGTGTGAGTGCTTATCTCCGGGAGTCACCATTGTAGGGGTATCGAGATATTAATGTTGTCTAGCACTCAGGATGGAAGGAAACTCTAATGTGGTTTTCTTGTATAATATAAGTTATATGATAGACAGTCTGGTGCTGGAGGTGTTGCTTGTTCAGGAAGTTGGGCAGGATGAGAGTTGGTTGGTGAGGAAGCTCAGAGAAGGACAGCTGGTGGGTCGCCATGCTCGCTGGTGGGAGCGAGGGCCGCCAGGCAGGCGAGGAGGAGCTAAGGCAGCCAGGCAGCGGCGGAGGAGGAGGTGTTGCTTGTTCAAGAAGAATGGTCTGACTGAATCTCAATGGAGAGACAGAGCTTATATACCCAGCAGCAGCCGCTATGAGTCATGTTGGGAAAACCCAGAAAGTCGCCGGTGACTAGTTCCGTTGCTAAGATACGGTAACATCTGGTTGGTTGCTAGGGAAGGCGGCACATTGGAATGCGATACGCAGTTTGTAGGGGAGACGTCCACTACAGTTTCAAGCTGAGCCGTGTATAACGTGAACAACTACCAAGTCATTGTTTAATAATTTAGTGAATAATTTGGTGTTATTCATTTGGGTGACTATTTATTTAATGCAAAAGGTGCTGTTACAACTTTCTCATCACCGCCACAATCATTTCACCACCGCCACAATCATTTCACCACCACAATCACTTAACCACAATCACTCTACCACTATCAATTCACCACTATAACTTCACCACAACTGCTTCACCACCTCCACCAGAATCACTTCACCAGAATCACTTCACCAGAATCACTTCACCAGAAACACTCACCAATATCACCAGAATCAATTCACCACCATCACCACAATCACTTCACCACCATAAGAACATAAGAAAATAAGGAGTCTGCAATAGGCCGGTTGGCCTGTGCATGGCAGCAGCTGTCGAGAGTTACTACCACTCTCTATCATCCATGAATCGATCTAGCCTTCTTTTAAAACTTTCCAGCGTTCCAGCACTTACTACAAAGTTGCTAAGTTTGTTCCACTCGTCTACCACCCTATTTGTGAACCAGTTCCTTCCTATCTCCCTCCTAAACCTAAACTTATCCAATTTAAAACCGTTGCTACGAGTCCTATCTTGCTCGGATATTATAAGAACTTTATCTATATCTCCTTTATTGATTCCTTTCACCCACTTAAATACTTCACCACAATCACTTCACCATAATCATTTTGCCACAATCACTTCACCATCACCACAATCACTTCACCATCACCACATTTACTTCACCATCACCACAATTACTTAACCTTCACCAAAATCACTTCGCCACAATCGCTTCACCACCACCATAATCATTTCACCATCACCACAATCTTCATCATCACCAAAATCACTACACTATATATATATATATATATATATATATATATATATATATATATATATATATATATATATATATATATATATATATATATATGATAAAATCACACGGGAAAATGGAAACAACGGAGTACCTTAGCTTTCGTCTAATAATATTGTCCCAAGACATTCAAAATTGAAAGAGAAATAAATGAATCCCTTCCATTTCTTGATATGCTTATCATGAGAAATGGCCAAAACTATAAATTTAAGGTATATAGAAAGCCCACACAGGTAGACAGTTTCATTCACTTTTTATCGAATCACCTTGAGTCTACCAAAATGTCAGTTTTTTCTACTATGTTCTTAAGATGTCTGCGTATTTGTGACTCTGAATTTATTGACGATGAATTGAAACACATTCTTTCTATTGCACAGAAACTCGGGTACCCTTCTGTGTTTGTTGATCGTTGTTTTAAAAGGGCTAAAAAATCCTTTCATTCCTCTCAAACCAGACAAGTTCCTACACTTAAGAATATTTTGACTCTGCCCTATCGTAATGAATTTGTCCCGTTAGTTCGGTCCCTCAAGCTTCTAAATATTAATGTTGTTTTCAAGTATGACTCAACCATTACCAATATGTTAATAAGGAATAGCCCAAGTTTGAATGTAAATGGAAGTGTTTATTGTATTCCATGTAGCAAATATAATTGTAATTATGTAGGACAGACAGGAAAAACACTGCAGCTCAGAATCAAACAACATAAGTATAATATCAGAACTGCATCTGAAAGCAGTGCCTTGTTCGTTCATGTTAGGAATCATAATCATCCCATTGCTTGGGAAAAAAGCTTAGAAGTATTCAAATCATCTTGTGTCACAGAAAGACTTCTGGTTGAAGCTAGTTTGATTAAGGAATTAAAATCAATAAACCTTAGTGATGGTCAGTTCAAAACTGATAATATGTTACATAAATTTATTTGTCAGTGGCCCAAGGTTAAAAATGCTTTGAAAACCTTTGATCTAGATGTATGATAGTTATTTTGTGGGTCCCTTTTTTCTGACCTGACCTGGCTAGTCACGTCACCACCCTTCTCTTAAGCTCCTCTACGTGTGTGTTGGTGTGGGGATTAGTGGATGTCATCATTATGACCTGACCTCATGTTTTTAAGGTCACCCTGTATATTTAAGCCTCTCTCTGTCCATGTAATCCAGTTGCCTCTGAAGATGTCTTGAATAAAGACGGAAGCTAAGGTACTCCGTTGTTTCCATTTTCCCGTGTGATTTTATCAAGATTTATCTTATCCACGTTTTCATTGTGGATTTTCATGAAATATATATATATATATATATATATATATATATATATATATATATTTGTATCTATCTTAATGTAGATGGATAAATTATTCCAGAACCTACTCAGTTATTCTTAGTGAGCTTTGGAGTGTGTGTTTGCCATTCAGTCCATTTGGTCAGCCTCTTATCCTTGTGTATCAGAGACCAAGTGTTTGAGTGTCGGTGCTGTAGGATTTCCTGACATAATACTCTGAACCGAGAAATGGAATACTGTATACTTGAACCTCGGAGCAATGGTTGTTCCCAGTTATTATTGTTGTTATACTGTTGTCAAGGGAAGCTGGTCAAATATCCCACACTACTAGTTCAACAGGTATATAAATTAATAACAAATCCACAGGTGTTATAAATAATACTTTTCCAAACAGTTTGTACGGACGAGTCGGGGTGATGTGTGGACTGGTAACAAGGTGGTGGAGCCGTAAAGTCGTGGCCAAAAGTAATCATCCACTCCACCACCTAACACCTGCTCCTGGCTGGGTCCTTTCTGCATGGTAAGTTATGTGGGGTGGAGACGGGGAATGGTTGTCCTGGGGGAGGGCTGTATGTGGTAGGGAGGGGTGTGGTAGGGCTGTATGTGGTAGGGAGGGGTGTAGGAGGGTGGTATATGGTAGGGAGGGGTGTGGGAGGGCTGTATGTGGTAGGGAGGGGTGTGGGAGGGGTAGGAGGCTGGTGGAGGGAGGGGGTGTGGGAGGGCATGGTAGGTAGGGGTGTGGAGGGCTGGTGAGGGCTGGTGGTAGGGAGGTGGGGAGGCTGTATGTGGTAGGGAGGTGGGAGGGGTGGTAGGTGTGTTGGAGGCTGTGTGGTAGGGAGGGTGGGAGGGCTGGTGGTGTGGGAGGGCTGTGTGTGGTAGGGAGGGGTGTGGGAGGGCTGTGTGTAGGGAGGGGTGGAGGGCTGTATGTGGTAGGAGGGGTGGGAGGGCTGTATGTGGTAGGGGTGTGGGAGGGCTGTGGTGGTAGGTAGGGGTGTTGGAGGGCTGTATGTGGTAGGGAGGGTGGTATGTAGGGGGGTGTGGGAGGGCTGTATGTGGTAGATAGGGGTGTTGGAGGGCTGTATGTGGTAGGGAGAGTGGTATGTGGTAGGGGGGTGTGGGAGGACTGTATGTGGTAGGTAGGGGTGTTGGAGGGCTGTATGTGGTAGGGAGGGGTGTGGGAGGGTGGTATGTAATGCAATTTCCTCGTCAAAGCAATAAGGGGTTGAAGAAAGCACGGAAATTCATGAGAGGAAGGACGAGTTATTTTTTCTCATTATATTATCTTTGGTTTACAAGCTTGAGAGAGTAATAGATGATGGCCCTTATTTTGTGATTATTGTTACCTTCTGTTTACCTGTTATAGTCACCGATGAAGAGTCTGTAGAGTCAGTATTAAAGATGCACTGGAAGTAACATTAATAACTGTTTATGGTGTAAATTTTTATACCCAAATGGACTTTTTCTCGATTTATTAATAAAATAAACTATAGCACAACAACTGGGACATCACCATAATTAATGCTAGGAGCGGTGAGCGTTAATAAGGGATGAAACATATGTGTAACGAGCTTCGTGGACACATGTGTTGCATGGCTAAGAAACGGGATACAGACTGCCAGGAGCCGGATACACATTGCTGATCCCGCAGTCAAGATGCTGGGCGCTAAGTGGAATACACTGTCACGTGTCCAGTTGATGATTACCCGAGGCTCATAGGCTAGTTACCGTGGGTGATGTAATTATATAAACATAGTGTTTGTAGCCCACATTAATATACAGTATTACGGTCTGTAAGACGGGCTAATACTTTATTATAGTGTACCATCCATTTCTATATTTATCATTTTTTCAGGTTGTTGTTCAGGTTTTAATCAGCAGTCATAGTAATCTCTTAAGACTGAAGAGGAAAAATAAGAGATAACTGTATTATATACTGATGGAAAAAAGTACAAGGTATTGGTATTGTGGGAAAGGTGTTTGTTGATCAAGTAACCCAAATTAAGGAGCAAATTTTAGTATTAACAGTATGGAACGATCTATATAGTGTTAGTTAAGGACTGCAAATTGGTGCCATTTTTTACTGTAATAATACAAGACTAATACCACATGTTGGAGTTTGATGATCTTAATATACCGTAGAACCAACTTTTCTGGACTTTTACAAATTCAAATTTGCAATTTAAAATATGTATGCCGTTTTTGACCCGATCTAATGCTGACACTGGTGTTTATACCATTCAACACAGTATGGTGGCTCACTGGCAAGGTACCTGTTGTGGATGATGGAGGCCTCGGGTTCGACTGCCAGACTTACTGAAGACGTGTTGAACTGGACGAGACAGAGACAGGATTTTGAATGGTTCGTAAGTAAAATTTATGTTTTACCAGTGATGTTGGGGCTGGTGCAATGGAATTACTCTACTATAGAGAAAGAAGCTGTGGCTCTGCTTATGGCACTGGAAAAGTTTAACATATATCTTGGCAACGCCTACCAGAGAATTGTAGTTTACAGTGACCTTTTGTATTACAGTTCAGAAGTCGAATGAAAAACAAGAATCAGAGACTTAATAGATGGTGTTTAACTCATCAGGGAAGGACTTGTAGTATTGTGTAAGAGTGAGGGAAGGACTGGTAGTATTGTGTAGGAGTGAGGGAAGGACTTGTAGTATTGTGTAGGAGTGAGGGAAGGACTTGTAGTATTGTGTAGGAGTAAGGGATGGACTTGGTATGCTGTGTAGGAGTGAGGGAAGGACTGGTAGTATTGTGTAGGAGTGAGGGAAGGACTGGTAGTATTGTGTAGGGGAGAGGGAAAGACTGGTAGTATTGTGTAGGAGTGAGGGATGGACTTGTAGTATTGTGTAGGGGAGAGGGAAAGACTGGTAGTATTGTGTAGGAGTGAGGGAAGGACTTGTAGTATTGTGTAGTGTAAGGGTAGTATTGTGTAGGAGTGAGGGAAGGACTGGTAGTATTGTGTAGGGGAGAGGGAGAAAGACTAAGGTAGTGTGTGTGGGAATTGAGGAAGGGACGGTAGTGTGTGTAGGAGTGAGGGAAAGGGACTTGTAGTATTGTGTGTAGAGATGGGGATGGACTTGGTATGCTGTGTAGGAGTGAGGGGAAGGGACTTGTAGTATTGTGTGGGGTGGGGGAAAGGACTGGTGAGTATTGTGTGGGGAGAGACTGGTAGTGTTGTGTAGGAGTGAGGGATGGACTTGGTATGCTGTGTAGGGTGGGGAAGGACTGGTAGTGTGTGTGGGAGAGAGGGAAGGACTGCCCATGGTATTGTGTAGGGGTGGGGATGGACTTGGTATGTAATGTAGGGTGGGGAAGGGACTGATGGTATTGTGTGGGAATTGAGGGATGGACATGGTATGTTAATGTAGGAGTGGGGAAAGGACCTGCAGTGTGTGTGGGGAATTGAGAAAGGACTTGTTATGTTGTGTAGGAGTGAGGAAGGACTTCATATATTTAATGTAGGGAGTGAGGATGGGGACTTGGTATGGTGTAGGAGTGGGGATGGACGCATGGTATATTTAATGTAGGAGTGAGAGGACCTGCAGTATTGTGTAGGAGTGAGGAAAGGACTTGTTATGTTGTGTAGGAGTGAGGGAACGACTTGCAGTATTGTGTAGGAGTGAGGGATGGACTTGGTATGTTGTGTAGGAGTGAGGGAAGGACTTGTAGGATTGTGTAGGAGTGAGGGAAGGACTTGTAGTATTGTGTAGGAGTGAGAGAAGAACTTGTAGTATTGTGTAAGAGCAAGGGAAGGATTTGATATGTTCTGTAGAAATGAGGGATGGACTTGGTATGTTATGTAGGAGTGAGGGAAGGACTTGCAGTATTGTGTAGGAGTGAAGGATGGACTTGGTATGTTGTGTAGGAGTGAGGGATGGACTTGTAGTATTGTGTAGGAGTAAGGGATGGACTTGTAGTATTGTGTAAGAGTGAGGGATGGACTTGGTATGTTGTGTAGGAGTGAGGGATGGACTTGTGTTATTGTGTGGAAGTGAGGGAAGGACTTGCAGTATTGTGTAGGAGTAAGGGAAGGACTTGTAGTATTGTGTAGGAGTGCGGGATGGACTTGTAGTATTGTGTAAGAGTGAGGGATGGACTTGTATTATTGTGTGGAAGTGAGGGAAGGACTTGCAGTATTGTGTAGGAGTGAGAGAAGGACTTGTAGTATTGTGTAGGAGTAAGGGATGGACTTGGTATGTTGTGTAGGAGTGAGGGAAGGACTTATAGTATTGTGTAGGAGTGAGGGAAGGGCTTGTAGCATTGTGTAAGAGTGAGGGAAGGACTTGGTATGTTGTGTAGGAGTGAGGGATGGACTTGTAGTATTGCGTAGGAGTGAAGGAAGGACTTGTAGCATTGTGTAAGAGTGAGGGAAGGACTTGGTATGTTGTGTAGGAGTGAGGGAAGGACTTATAGTATTGTGTAGGAGTGAGGGAAGGGCTTGTAGTATTGTGTAGGAGTGAGGGATGGACTTGTAGTATTGTGTAAGAGTGAGGGATGACTCTGTATTATTGTGTGGAAGTGAGGGGAAGGACTTGCATTGTGTGAAGAGTGAGGAAGGTTTTGTAGTATTGTGTAGAGTAAGGAAGGACTTGTGGGATTGTAGGAGTGAGGGAAGGACTTGGTATGTTGTGTAGGAGTGAGAGAAGGACTTGGTATGTTGTGTAGAGCGAGGAAGGACTTATAGTATTGTGTAGAGTGAGGAAGGACTTGTAGTATTGTGTAGGAGTGAGGGGAGGACTTCTGACAGCTTAGTAGAGGAAGAAATCTGTAAAGTGTAGGAGTAAGGGAAGGACTTGTATTGCAGGAGTGAGGAAGGACTGTAGTATTGTGTAGGAGTGAGGGAAGGACTGTAGTATTGTGTAGGAGTGAGGGAAGGACTTGTAGGATTGTGTAGGAGTGAGGACTTGGTATGTTGTAGGAGTGAGAGAAGGATTATAGTATTGTGTAGAGTGAGGGAAGGACCTGTAGTTTGTGTAGGAGGATGGGAGGACTTATATTGTTTAGTAGTGAGGGAAGAACTTGTAGTATTGTGTAGGGAGTAAGGGACTGTAGTATTGTGTGGAAGTGAGGAAGGACTTGTTGTGTGTGTAGAGTGAGGGATGGACTTGTGTTATTGTGTGGAAGTGAGGGAAGGACTTGCAGTATTGTGTAGGAGCAAGGGAAGGACTGTAGTATTGTGTAGGAGTGAGGATGGACTTGTAGCATGTGTAAAGTGAAGGATGACGACATGTGTGAAGTGAGGGAAGGACTTGCAGTATTGTAGGGAGGAGAGAAGCTGTAGTATTGTGTAGAGTAAGGGATGGACTTGGTATGTTGTGGAGTGAGGGAAGGACTTGTAGCATGGTGTAGGAGTGAGGAAGGGCATGTAGCATTGTGTAAGAGTGAGGAAGGATTCTACATGTTGTGTAGGAGTGAGGGGATGGACCTTAGTATTGCAGAGTGAAGGACTGTAAGCAAGAGTGAGGGAAGGACTTGCAGTGTTGTGTGAGAGAGGGGAAGGACTTATAGTATTGTAGAGTGAGGGAAGGCTTGTAGCATGTGTGGGAGTGAGGGATGGACTGTCAGTATTGTGTGAGTGAGGGACGCAGGCAAAAGTGAGAAGGACTGCAGCATTGTAAGAGTGAGGGGACTGTGTATTGTGTAGAGAGCGAGGAAGGACTTATAGTATTGTGGGAGGTGAGGAAGGATTGTATTGTGTAGAGTGAGGGGAGGACTTCCAAAGCCTAGATTAGTAGGAGGAAGAACGGTAGTATTGTAGGAGTAAGGGACACTTGTAGCATTGTGGAAGAGTGAGGGAAGGACTTGTATGTTGTGTAGGAGTGGAGGCATTGGGTAGAGTGAGGGAAGGGCTTGTAGTATTGTGTAGGAAGCGAGGGATGGACTTGTAGCATTGTGAAGAGTGAGAGGGACTGCACATTGTGTGGAAGTGAGGAAGGACTGCAGCATGTGTAAGAGTGAGAGAAGGACTTGGGTATGTGTGTAGAAGGAGGAAGGACTTAGTATTGTGTAGAGTGAGAAGGACTTGTAGTATTGTGTAGGGAGAGGGAGGACTGTATTGTTTAGTAGTGAGGAAGAACAAAAGGTGGAGAGTAAGGGAAGAATGTAAAAGGCAGGAGTGAGGAAGACTGTAGTATTGTGTAGGAGGGAAACTACTTGTAGTATTGTGTAGGAGTGAGGCTTGTAGGATTGTAGAGTGAGGGAAGGACTTGCATGTTGTGTAGAGAGAAGGACTATAGTATTGTAGAGTGAGGAAGGACTTGTAGTATTGTGTGGAGTGATGGGAGGACTTCTATATTGTTTAGTGAGGAAGAACTGAGAGAGTAGAGTAAGGGAAGGACGTAAGTGTGGTGAAGGAGTGAAGGACTTATTGTGGTGTAGGAGTGAGAGATGGACTTGGAGATGTTGTATAGGAGTGAGAAAGACTTGTAGTATTGTGTGGAAGTGAGGGAAGGACTATGTGTGTGTGGGGAGGAGAGATGGACAGATGTTGTATAGAGAGAAAAGGACGTAGTATTGTGTAGAGTAAGGGATGGACTGGTAAGGTTTGTAGGAGTGAGGGATGGACGGAATGTAGAGAGTGAGAGATGGACGGAGATGTTGTATAGAGTGAGGGAAGGACTGTAGTATTGTGTAGGAGGAATGGAAGGACTACGTAGTATTGTGTGGAAGTGAGAGGACTGTATGTTGTGTAGAGTGAGAGATGACGGATGTAGAGGAGAGGAGGACATGTAGTATTGTGTAAGAGTTAGGGATGACTTGGTATTTCTGTGAGTGAGGGAATGATTTGTAGTATTGTGTAAGAGTGGGGAAGGACTCTAGTGTATTGTGTAGGAGTGAGGGAAGACTGTAGTATTGTGTAGGGAGTGAGGGAAGGACTTGTAGTATTGTAGGAGTAAGGGATGGACTTGTAGTATTGCAAAGAGGAGAAAGGACTTGTAGTATTGTGTAGGAGTGAAGAAGGACTGTAGTGTTGTGTGTAGGAATGAGAAAGTACTTGTAGTGTGTGGGGTGTAGAGCAAGAGAAGGACTTGTAGTAGTGTGTAGGGAGTGAGGGAAGGACTGTAGTATTGTGTGGTGGAGAGAGGCAAGGACGTGTAGTAATGTGTATGTGTAAGGGATGGACGTAATGGTGTAGGGAGTGAGGAAAGGACTGTAGTAATAAGGAGTGAGGGAAGGACGAAGTGTTGTAGGAGTGAGGGATTGTAGTATTGCAGAGTGAGGGAAGGATTGTAGTATGTGGAGAGTGAGGGGTGAGTGTAAGGAGTGAGGGAAGGACCTGATATGTTGTGTAGACGTGAGGGATGGACTTGTAGTATTGTGAGGAGTGAGGGAAGGACTTGTAGTATTGTGTAGGAAGTGAGGGAAGGACTGATATGTTGTGTAGACGTGAGGGATGGACTTGTAGTATTGTGTAGAGTTAGGGATGGACTTGGTATTTTATGTAGGGAGTGAGGAAGGATTGTAGTATTGTAAGAGTGAGGGGACTGTAGTATTGTGTAGGGAGTGAGGAAGGACTTGTAGTATTGTGTAGGAGTGAGGGAAGGACTTGTAGTATTGTGTAGAGTGAGGAAGAATGTAGTATTGTGTAAGAGGGAGGAAAGGACTTGTAGTATGTGTAGAGTGGGGTGAAGGACTGTGAGTGAGGAAGGACTTGTAGTATTGTGTAGGGAGGAGGAAGGCCTGTAGGAGTGAGGGAAGGACTGTAGTATTGTGTAGGAGTGAGGGATGGACGTAGCATTGTGTAAGAGTGAGGAAGGACTGTAGTATTGTGTAGGAGTGAAGGACTTGTGTGTTGTGTAGGAGGAGAGAAATACTTGTAGTGTGGGTGTAGGAGCAAGAGAAGGACTTGTAGTATTGTGTAGGAGTGAGGAAGGACTTGTAGTATTGTGTAGGAGGGAGAAGACGTAGTAATGTGTAGGTGTAAGGATGGACTTGGTATGTTGTAGGAGTGAGGAAGGACTTGTAGTATGCAGGAGTGAGGGAAGGACTTGTAGTATTGTGTAGGAGTGAGAAATGATGTAGTACAGTGTGGGAGTGAGGGAAGGACTTGTAGTATTGTGTAGAGTGAGGAAGGACTTGTTGTATTGTGTAGAGTGAGGGAAGGAATTGATGTTGTGTAGACGTGAGGGGATGGACGGTATTGTGTAAGAGTTAGGGATGACGAGATCTGTAGGAGTAGGAAGGACGTAGTATTGTGTAAGAGGGAGGGAAGGACTAGTAGTATTGTGTAGAGGGAGGGATTGTGTAGAGAGAGAGGAAGGACTGATACAGCCAGACGTGAGGGATGGACTTGTAGTATTGTAAGAGTTATGGATGGACTTGGTATTTCTGCAGGAGTGAGGGAAGGATTTGTAGTAATGCAAGAGTGAGGAAGGACTTGTAGTATTGTGTAGAGTGAGGGAAGGACTGTAGTATGTAGAGTGAGGAAGGACTGTAGTATTGTGTAAGAGTGAGGAAAGGGACTTGTAGTATTGTAGAGTGAGGGAAGGACTGTAGTATTGTGTAGGGAGTGAGGGAAGGACTTGTAGGAGGAAGGAAGGACTTGTAGTATTGTGTAGGAGTGAGGGATGGACTTGTAGTATTGTGTAAGAGTGAGGAAGGACTTAGTATTGTGTAGGAGTGAAAGAAGGACTTGAAGTTTTGTAGGAGGGAGAGAAGTACTTATAGTGTGTGTAGAGCAAGAGAAGGACTGTAATAGTATAGGAGTGAGGAAGGAATGTAGTATTGTACGTGAGAGACTTGTAGTATTGTGTAGGCATCAGGATGGGCTTGTTTTATAGCTTAGAGTGAGGAAGGACTTGGTCTTGTAGGAGTGAGGGAAGGACCTGATATGTTGTGTAGGCGTGAGGAAGGACTGTAGTATGGTAAGAGGAGAAAGGGACTTAGTTTTGTGTAGGAGTGAGGAAGGACTTGTAGTATTGTGCAAGAGTGAGGGATGGACTTAGTATTGGAAAGAGTGAGGATGGACTGTAGTATTGTGTGGAAGTGAGGAAGGACTTGTAGTATTGTGCAAGAGTGAGATGGACTTGCATGTTGTGTAGTAGTGAGATGGACATGTTGTGTAATAGGTGAGGGATGGACTTGTAAAGGAGGAGAGAAGGACTGTAGTACTGTGTAGGAGTGAGGGATGGACTTGGCATGTTGTGTAGTAGTAAGGGAAGGAATCTGTAGTATTGTGTTGGAGGAGAAGGACTCAGTACTGTGTAGGAGTAAGGGAAGGACGGTATTGTGTAGGAGTGAGGAAGGACTTGTAGTATTGTGTAATAGTTATCGAAGGACTTGTAGACTGGTAATAGTTATCGAAGGACTTAGTATTGCAGGAGTGAGGGAAGGACTTGTAGTATTGTAGGAGTGAGGAAGGAAATTGTAGTACTGAGAGAGTGAGGGAAGCACTTTGTAGAACTGGAGTAGGAGTGAGGGAAGGACTTGTAGTATTGTGTAAGAGTGAGAAAGCACGGGTATTGTGTAAGAGTGAGGAAAAGGACTTGTAGTAGTAGGAGTGAGGAAGGACTTAGCATTGTGTGCAGAGTGAGGAAGGACGTAGCATTGTGTAAGAGGAGGAAAGGATGTAGTATTAAAAAGAGTGAGGAAAGCGACTTGTAGTATTGTAGGGAGGAGAAGGACTTGTAGTATGTGTAAGAGGAGAAAGGACGGTATTGTAGGAGTGAGAAGGACTGTAGTATTGTGTAAGAGTGAGGAAGGACTTGTAGTATGTGTAAGTGAGGGAAGCGACTCATTGTAGAGTGAGGAAGGACGGTAGGATTGTGTAGAGTGAGGGAAGGACTTGTATTATTGTGTCAGGAGTGAGGGATGGACTAGTTGTTTAGGAGTGAGGATGGACTCTGCAGTATGTAGGAGAAGGGAAAGACTTGTAGGATTGTGCAACAGTGAGGGGAAGGACTTGTAGTATTGTGTAGGAGTGATGAAGGACATGCAGTATTGTGGTGAGGAGGAAGGACTTGCATGTTGTGTAGAGTGAGGGAAGTGTAGTATTGTAGGAGTAATGAAGGACGGTATTGTTTATGAGGAATTACTTGTAGTATTGTGTAGAGTGAGGAAGGACTTGTAGTATTGTGTAGGAGTGAGGGAAGGACTTGTAGTATTGTGTAGGAGTGAGGGTAGGGACAGTAGTGCTGTGTAGAGTGACGAAGGACTGTAGTATTATGTAGAGTGAGGGAAGGACTTGGTATTGTGTAGAGGAGGGTAGGGACTGGTAGTATTGTGTAGGAGTGAGGGAAGGACTTGGTATGTTGTAGGGAGGGAGGAAGGGACTTGTATTGGTGGAGAGTGAGGAAGGACTTGTAGTATTGTGAGGAGTGAGGGAAGGATGACGTGTACCATTGTGTAGGAGAGGGATGGACTGAAATGTTGTGTAGGAGCGAGGGAAGGACTTGCAGCACAGGTAGGAGTGAGGGATGGACTTTGCAGTATTGTGTAGAGTGAGGGAAGGATATGTAGTTTGTAGTATTGTGTAGGGAGTGAGGGATGGACGTTTAGTATTGTGTAGAGGAGGGATGGATTCCTGAAATGTTGTGTAGAGCGAAGAAGCGACTTGCAGTATTGTAGGAGGAGGTTTGACTTTTAGTATTGTGGAAGTGAGAAGGACTGATAAGCCAGAAGGCGTGAGGATGAGACTTAATATGTTGTATAAGGGAAGGACTTGTAGCATTGTGTAGAGTGAGGATGGACTGTAGCATTGTAGGAGTGAGGGATGGACTTGAAGTTTTGTGGAAGTGAGGGAAGGACTTGACACGCTCAGAAGGCGTGAGGATGGACTTACATGTTGTAGGGAGGCGGGGGGACTTGTAGTATTGTGCAGGAGTGAGGGATGGACTGCAGCATTGTGAGGAGGAGGATGGACTCAGTAGTTTTGTGGAAGTGAGGGAAGGGACTTGATATGTTAGTGAAGGCGTGAGAGATGGGACTTGCTGGTGTTGTGTAGGAGCAAGGAAGGACTTGTAGTATTGTGTAGGAGTGAGGGATGACTTGGAAATATTGTGTAGGAGTGAGGATGACAGTAGTTTTGTGAAGTGAGGGAAGGACTTGATATGTTGTAGAAGGCGTGAGGGATGGTTTTGCAAGGGTTGTGTGGGTGAGTGAAGGAAGAACACGGATATGTTGTGTAGGCGTGAGTGATGGACCATATGTTGTAAGGAGTATGGGAGACTTGTAGTATATGTTGGGAGTGAGGAAAGGACTGCAGCATTGTGTAGGAATGAGAGATGGATTGGTAACTGTGTAGGATTAAGAGATGGACTTGATATGTTGTGTAGGCGTGAGGGATGGACTTGTTATGTTGCGAGAGGAGAAGGATTTGTAGTATTGTAGGAGAGGAAGACTCAGTATTGTGTAGCAACACGTAACCGAACCAGCCAATACCTG
>NW_024713650.1:4630255-4637113 GCF_018991925.1 Homarus americanus
TTTAGACATAAAGAGGCACAATATTTTGACTACCAAATTTGATTTTTAACATGTTGACAAAATTGACACACCCTATTGGTGAGGCTGAGGTTCGGGTTAATTTAGGCTGTGGTCATCTGTACTGTACTTAAATTGTTCCTTTACTTGACCTTTGTTTATGTTCTCTAACTTTACAGTGTTAAGTTATGCAGTGTATGGTTCCTCCTCAATATGATGTTGAGTTAATCTGAGGTTTATTATTGAGAACCTGGTGGAGATAATATAGGAGTCATTATAGTGTTTACCCTGCTTGTTGTTGTGACCACTCGTGTGACTTGACTAGTGGTAAATTCTTGATAAAGAGGAGTGCTGACATAACAGTATGAAGAAAGAGTGATTTTAATTCTTGTCGCCCTGCAATATACAAAAAAAAATATTTTTGGTTTATAAAATTTTAATTTCACAGGTATTAACAGAAAATACTACTCCAGGGAGGATGAGGACCATAACTTGGTGTACAGATGACGAGGCAACATCAAGATGGACAAGAGAAACGATCAAGAGTACACTAAAGGATGAACATTCTCTAAATAACTCAGTCTACCAGACATGACAGGAAGTCGTATTGTATATATGTAAGTGTTGGTTAAATACGTGGAGGTGTGTGGGAATGACATGCGGTGTTGTGTAGAAATGAGGGAAGGACTTTTAGTGTTGTGTAGGAGTGAGGGAAGGACATGCAGTGTTGTGTAGGAGTGAGTGAAGGACTTCTGGTATTGTGTCGGAGTGAGGG
Organism: Homarus americanus; assembly: GCF_018991925.1. NCBI lineage: Eukaryota > Metazoa > Arthropoda > Malacostraca > Decapoda > Nephropidae > Homarus > Homarus americanus. The sequence goes on from NW_024713650.1 coordinate 4,631,028, forward strand.
AAGGGCATGTTGTATTGTGAACAGTAGGAGTGAGGGAAGGACTTGTAGTATTGTGTAGTAGTGAGGGAAGGACTTGTAGTATTTTGAGGAGTGATGGAAGGACTTTAAGTATTGTGTAGGAGTGAGGGAATTTCTTGCAGTGTGGTGTAGGAGTGAGGGAAGGACTCATTGTGATGTGTAGGACTGAGTGAGGACTCACTAGGGAATGGTTGTGGCTACTTGGGGTGTGTAGGCCTCTTAGAGAGCTATTTGCGTCACGGTGAGGGCTGATTGGTGCTCATATGTTCTGCATGATGCTCTTAGGGGGCTCTGTGGTGCTGGCAGGGTCTGTCAGGTACTACCAGGGGTAGTACCTCCATGGGTTGTGAGAGTCTGCCAGGGGCTCTGTGCGTTTGCTTCTTGTGTGGAAATAGTATGGAATATGTGAGGTCACCAGGAGCAGTGTGAGGCCACCAGGAGCAGTGTGAGGACACCAGGGACTGTGTGAGGCCACCAGGGACTGTGTGAGGCCACTAGGGACTGTGTGAGGCCACCGGGGACTGTGTGAGGCCACCGGGGACTGTGTGAGGCCACCGGGGACTGTGTGAGACCACCAGGGACTGTGTGAGGCTGCCATGGGCTGGGGGAGGCTGCCATGGGCTGGGTGAGGCTGCCACGGTATTGTTCTGGCCCTTTAACCGTTTATTCCGTCTGGGTTAATGAGGCTGGAACATGTATATTATAGAGGGTTTTAGTAGCCAAACCCAATTGTTTGTTATCTATTTATTGAGGAACTATCTCAGATACAGTTCCAAGTGTATATCACTGTAACTTAGTCACTGTAGCTATGAGTGTTAAGAGGAGGACGGAGGTTATGTTAAATAGCTCTGCTAAATACATCCGGTTGGTGTGAGGTGCTGTGTAACAATGCTGCAGGCAACCGGGTCTTAAACGCTGACCTTAACAGTCTCTGAGCCGCGCCTCAAGAAACCTACCCATCACGTGATATGATCATGTCACCTCATAGCCAGTGGAAAGTTACAGGGGTGATATGATTATATAAACCTCATTGTACTGCCCTGACACTTCTATAAAGACTAAAGGGCTGATACAGGCTGGGTGAAGCTGCCACGGGATGGGTGAGGCTTGTCTGGTTAAGCACTACTAGAGGTAGGCGAGACACATTGACCAGGTTGGTAGTCTTGCATAATCCAGGTTAGGTAGCCCTTATAAGACCTGTGTCTGCACAAAGGTCCCATAAGGCTGTGTGAATGTTGAATGAGATTGTATGAAGAGAGTGATTTTATTTCTTGCTTGTCAGCAATATAGAAAAAATACTTTTATAAGCTAATATATAATCATTTTACAGATAGAAACAGAAACTACTACTCCAGGGAGGACGAGAACCATAACTTGGTGTCCAGATGACGAGGCAACATCAAGAGAGACAAGAGAAACGATCAAGAGTACAGTAAAGGATGAACATTCTCTAAATAACTCAGTCTACCAGATATGACAGGAAGTTGAATTGTATATATGTAAGAGTTGGTTAAATAAGTCCACAAAAATACTAAAAAAGATTATAACAGTGTGTTGAAATCTTATCTACTGACTACTGTAGAGATACTGTAGCACTGTAGGAGTGAGGAATTTATAAGCAATATTGTGTAGGAGTGAGGGAAGGACTTGGTATGTTGTGTAGGGGTGAGGGATGGACTTGGTATGTTGTGTAGGAGTGAGGGAAGGACTTGGTATGTTGTGTAGGAGTGACGGAAGGACTTGCAGTGTTGTGTAGAGGTGAGGGAAGGACTTGTTGTGTATGAATAAGGGAAGAACTTGTTGTGTATGAATAAGGGAAGGACTTGTTGTGTATGAATAAGGGAAGAACTTGTTGTGTATGAATAAGAGAAGGACTTGTTGTGTATGAATAAGGGAAGGACTTGTTGTGTATGAATAAGGGAAGGACTTGTTGTGTATGAATAAGGGAAGAACTTGTTGTGTAGGAGTGAGGGAAGGACTTGTTGTGTATGAATAAGGGAAGAACTTGTTGTGTAGGAGTGAGGGAAGGACTTGTTGTGTATGAATAAGGAAGGACTTGTTGTGTATGAATAAGGGAAGGACTTGTTGTGTATGAATAAGGGAAGAACTTGTTGTGTATGAATAAGAGAAGGACTTGTTGTGTATGAATAAGAGAAGGACTTGTTGTGTATGAATAAGAGAAGGACTTGTTGTGTAGGAGTGAGGGAAGGACTTGTTGTGTATGAATAAGGGAAGGACTTGTTGTGTATGAATAAGAGAAGGACTTGTTGTGTATGAATAAGGGAAGGACTTGTTGTGTATGAATAAGGGAAGGACTTGTTGTGTAGGAGTGAGGGAAGGACTTGTTGTGTATGAATAAGGGAAGGACTTGTTGTGTAGGAGTGGGAGAAGGACTTGTTGTGTATGAATAAGAGAAGGACTTGTTGTGTAGGAGTGAGGGAAGAACTTGTTGTGTAGGAGTGAGGGAAGGACTTGTTGTGTATGAATAAGAGAAGGACTTGTTGTGTAGGAGTGAGGGAAGAACTTGTTGTGTAGGAGTGAGGGAAGGACTTGTTGTGTATGAATAAGAGAAGGACTTGTTGTGTATGATTAAGGGAAGGACTTGTTGTGTAGGAGTGACGGAAGGACTTGTTGTGTATGAATAAGAGAAGGACTTGTTGTGTATGAATAAGGGAAGGACTTGTTGTGTATGAATAAGGGAAGAACTTGTTGTGTATGAATAAGAGAAGGACTTGTTGTGTATGAATAAGAGAAGGACTTGTTGTGTATGAATAAGAGAAGGACTTGTTGTGTAGGAGTGAGGGAAGGACTTGTTGTGTATGAATAAGGGAAGGACTTGTTGTGTATGAATAAGAGAAGGACTTGTTGTGTATGAATAAGGGAAGGACTTGTTGTGTATGAATAAGGGAAGGACTTGTTGTGTAGGAGTGAGGGAAGGACTTGTTGTGTATGAATAAGGGAAGGACTTGTTGTGTAGGAGTGGGAGAAGGACTTGTTGTGTATGAATAAGAGAAGGACTTGTTGTGTAGGAGTGAGGGAAGAACTTGTTGTGTAGGAGTGAGGGAAGGACTTGTTGTGTATGAATAAGAGAAGGACTTGTTGTGTAGGAGTGAGGGAAGAACTTGTTGTGTAGGAGTGAGGGAAGGACTTGTTGTGTATGAATAAGAGAAGGACTTGTTGTGTAGGAGTGAGGGAAGAATGAGCTGTAGGGAGTGAGGGAAGGACTTGTTGTGTAGGAGTGAGGGAAGGACTTGTTGTGTATGAATAAGGGAAGGACTTGTTGTGTAGGAGTGAGAGAAGGACTTGTTGTGTATGAATAAGAGAAGGACTTGTTGTGTAGGAGTGAGGGAAGAACTTGTTGTGTAGGAGTGAGGGAAGGACTTGTTGTGTATGAATAAGAGAAGGACTTGTTGTGTAGGAGTGAGGGAAGAACTTGTTGTGTAGGAGTGAGGGAAGGACTTGTTGTGTATGAATAAGAGAAGGACGAGTGCAGGGAGTGAGGAAGAAATTTGTTGTGTAGGAGTGAGGGAAGGACTTGTTGTGTATGAATAAGAGAAGGACTTGTTGTGTAGGAGTGAGGGAAGAACTTGTTGTGTAGGAGTGAGGGAAGGACTTGTTGTGTATGAATAAGAGAAGGACTTGTTGTGTATGAATAAGGGAAGAACTTGTTGTGTATGAATAAGAGAAGGACTTGTTGTGTAGGAGTGAGGGAAGGACTTGTTGTGTATGAATAAGGGAAGGACTTGTTGTGTATGAATAAGGGAAGGACTTGTGTATGAATAAGGGAAGAACTTGTTGTGTAGGAGTGAGGGAAGGACTTGTTGTGTATGAATAAGAGAAGGACTTGTTGTGTATGAATAAGGGAAGGACTTGTTGTGTAGGAGTGAGGGAAGGACTTGTTGTATGAATAAGGAAGACTTGTTGTGTAGGGAGTAAGGAAGGATTGTTGCAGAGTGAGGGAAGGACTTGTTGTGTAGGAGTGAGGGAAGGACTTGTTGTGTATGAATAAGGGAAGGATTTGTTGTGTAGGAATGAGAGAAGGACTTGTTGTGTAGGAGTGAGGGAAGGACTTGTTGTGTAGGAGTGAGGGAAGGACTTGTTGTGTAGGAGTGAGGGAAGGACTTGTTGTGTATGAGTGGGGGAAGGACTTGTTGTATTGTGTAGAAGTTAAGGAAGGACTTGCAGTATTGTGGAGGAGTGAAGGAAGGAATTGCAATATTGTATAGGAGTGAAGGAAGGACTTGCAGTATTGTGGAGGGGTGAAGGAAGGACTTGCAGTATTGTGTAGGAGTGACTGAAGGAATTACAGTGTAGTGTAGGAGTGAGGAAATGATATGCAGGGTTGTGTAGGAGTAAGGGAAGGAGTTGCACTATAGTGTAGGAGTGAGGGAAGGACTTGTATTATTGTGTAGGTGTGTAGGAAGGACTTGTAGTATTGTGTAGGTGTGAAGGAAGGACTTGTAGTATTGTGTAGGTGTGAAGGAAGTCTTGTAGTACTGTGTAGGAGTGAGGGAAGGACATGCTGTGTTATGTAGGAGTGAGGGAAGGACTTGTATAGGAGTGACCATATAGACTTGTGGCGTTGCGAAGCTTATAACTTCTAATACAATGTTGTAATCTTTTATGTGGAATTGTAACTAGACAGTTAGGAAGTATTTTATTCAACTTAATTATTTTGGAATTTAGTTTCATCTTCATTAGCAAAACAAAATACTTTATTCTTCTTGGCAGTGAAATACAAGATGTTAGTTTAAGAATTTACACTAAAATTAAGTAATTATTACAGCTTTACAACTTACTTGTTGCCAGTGAACATTTCCTGTGGGCAAACTTTTGAAATTGTAAAAAAAAGTAAAATATGGAATTTGTTGTAAATGTTCTGAGGCTGTATGTCACTCCTAGGGGCTGTGTGAGGCCCCCAGGGCTTATATGCCGCCGCCACGGACTGTTTGGCTAATTAGGGCTGTGTGATGATCATAGGTGGTTGTATAATGGATTTAAGGACTATGTAAGGTTGTCAGGGGTAGTCTGATCCAACCAGAGGCTGATAGTGGTTTTATTGTGAATATCAACTTGGAGATGTGTGAGGCTCTTAGAGAGCGAGACTGTACTTAGCAGCTCAGGGGTTAATTGATGCTCCTAATGTCTGTGTACAGAAAAAGATGAATATATCCTAAATAAGTGAGTCTACGGTTATGACCGGAAGTTATATTATTATAATAATTAACTGTTGGTTCGATAAGTCCTTATAGTAAAATAATTTATAACGGTGTATTGAGATTATCTACTGAGATTACTGTAGGACTGAGGGAAGGTTTGGTATTGTGGCAATGTGAGGAAGGACTTCAGTATTGTGTAGGAATGAAGAAAGGATTTGTAGTGTTGTGTACGCAGGACCTAGGGAAGGACGTAATGGTGATGTGCACAGGTGAGGGAAGGTGGCACTGACCTAATGAATGAGAGGAGGACTTACTGTCCTAATAGGAGCGAAGCCCCCCTCCTCACTTAGAGGGAGGCACTCACTCCTTTGGAGAGGGGGAGAACCCCCTCGCCCCGGAGAGGGGGAAGAGCCCCCTCACTCCTTGAGAGGGGAAGACCCCTCCTCACTTGAGAAGGGGGAGAACCCCCTCACTCGCTAGAGGGAAACCCCCTCCTCCTCCTTGGAGAGAACCCCCTCGAAGAAGAACCCCTTCGAGGGGGGAAAACCCCTCGGAAGGGGAGACCCTTCCCAGGCAGTATAGGATGTACTGGAAGGTATAAATAAAAGTTATATTGAAATTTTTAAGAAGTTTTATTTAAAACCACTTTACAAAATAATTTGTGTGGGGGTCCCCTTCCTGGGAGGGTCACTCACTCTCCTATTTCCGGGAGAGAGTCCTCACTCCCCCTTCCTGGGGAGAGTCCTCCTCCCTTCCTGGGAGAGTCCTCACTTTCCCCTTTTCTTCCAGGAGAGGGAGTCCTCCTCCCCCTTCCTGGGGAGGGAGTCCTCCTCTCCCCTTTCTTCCGGGAGAGGGAGTCACTCTTCCCCTTCCTGCAGGGGGCGGGAGATCCTCCTCCCCTTTCCTGGG
>NW_024713650.1:4637213-4665200 GCF_018991925.1 Homarus americanus
TACCTAAAAGTAGCTAAATGTCGCTAAATCTTCCATGGAAAGTCGCTAGCTATTATTCCCCCCCTTCAGTAATTTGATGCAAATTATATTTTCATAATGCCGACTATAATGGACGGAGTATAAATAAAATGCATTATGTAAAAATAAAAATATTATTTTTTTTAAAGTTTAATGTGCACACTTACCTATTATTCAATAGTAATTGCATCCCAGTCCTCTTCGTAGTCGTCGGCAGTGTGAACAACTGTAGAGCTGGAAGCATGTGAAGTGCGTGGTTCAGGTTCTCGTGCAGATATCTTGTAACTGTATGCCTCCACAGGTCGACTTGCGGGGCAACTGTATGGAGTCTATGGGTCACCCATGGTGGACGCGTATGAGAAGTTTGGAACCACGCAGGCTTGATAGAATTAATTCTATAAGATGTTTTGCTAATATTCTTTAAAATTTAGCGTATTAATGAATTCATATTGCATATCTGACAAAAAGGTAAGTTACCCAGGTGCTACAAAGGCGAAGGTAATAGACAAATAAATGACGACACGGCAACATTAGCCATGGACGGGCTGACATCAAGTGATCAGGAAATAGACGTGTCCCTCCTTCTGTACCACGACCCGTTCAAATGTATTAAACTTTTCTTATTATTTATTGTCCCTGTAACCCCGTTGCTATATTTTATGGCTCGAAATTAGGAAAACTGAGTTTTCATGGACAGTCCAAAAGTATCCAGAAAGTCGCTAGATTTCTGTGGATATCTCTAGATTTGCGACAAGCAGCAAATCGCTCTAAAATGTCGCTAGAAAAAAACAAAAAGCTCTAGATCTAGCTACAAAGTCGCTAAGTTGGCAACTCTGACAAGGGTGGCCACCAAAGTTGTATTGTTTTAATGTAGTTTCCGTCTCGTAATGTAGGTTCCATTTTCTTTAACCATCAAGATTGCGCCCCAGCGGCAATTTTTCACAGTTAGGATGGATTGGGTTAGGTTAGGTTACGCTGGGGCCCCATTAAGGCTGGGTTCTAGTTGGCCAGTCGCGAACACAATACATTTTGTTTAAGAGACTTGTTATACAGAGGCAATTAACTCTCACGGCTGAACCTCCTCAGTTTGTGTCGCTTTTTAAAATATTCTGAAAGTCGCCATAACAAAAAATATCTAATTTACTTTATATGTTCAGTATTTGTTATATCGTTAAGTGTGTGTGTAATATATATATATATATATATATATATATATATATATATATATATATATATATATATATATATATATATATATATATATATGACGTGTTTTAAGTCGGAAATTAGTTTCCAATTTAATTTTTTTTATTGTAGTTTAAGTCGTATTTTTCTTTTTTCGACATCTCTCTCTTCATTTTGTTTTGACCAGTACTGTATCTAGTCTGCCTCTTCCATCCGTGAAGTATGAGATTTTATTGTAACTAGAGTAATTCACTAGCGTAGCTAGGGGGGGGCGGGGGGAGCGATCCGCCCCGGGCGGCACTTTTGGGGGGCGGCACTTTTGGGTCTGCTCATCACCCATATCTGCAGCTACTGGAGACGTTAATCCATCCCTTTGTATCGGCGGCAAGTTAATCCTTGTCGTGTCTGACCTAACACCTGACCCACATCATCACGGCCACGTCATGAGCTACACCCTTGCTATGAGGCCCCCCGCCACACACACAACCTGTAACCTGTTGAGGATTAAGGAAACAACTTCAAACAAGTACGCCAGTGAGCTCATGTGGTGTGGGTCAGGTGTTAGGTCAGACACGACGAGGATTAACTTGCCGCCGATACAAAGGGAAGAATTAACGTCTCCAGTAGCTGCAAAACCATGCAGTCTCGGGTCATATCAGTTCATGTACAGCCGACCAATCCACCAGTTACAAGCAATTCACTTCAGTTCTGCACAAGTCTCCATCGTGACAAGACGAGGGGAGGCTAGACGACTTTTAAGTTCTCTTGTGTTTTCGATCCAGTTATTTACTTCGTTGGAAGACATAATACTATAAGGTAAGAAATATTAAAGTATTGGTTAAAAAATATTGATGTGACTTTTGCTGCGGTACTGAGATTAAATATTAAGATTTTGTTTCACAGCATTGCGATTTTATACTAAGACACTATCCTCACTGGGGTACAGACAAAAGCCCCCCGACAAAAGCCACCCAGACAAAAGCCCCCCCCACGACAAAAGCCACCCAGACAAAAGCCCCCCAGACGAAAGCCACCCAGACGAAAGCCCCCTACTTTGATCGGGGTGGCTTTTGTCTGACAACAGTAAGGGCTTTCAAAAGTTACGGACATAATTAAATAGTTGAGGGTAAAATATACTGTTCTTCTCTGTGGTTAATTATTGGTTAGGTTAGGGTTAGGTTAAGTTAGGTTAGGTTAGGGTTGTCAGACAAAAGCCACCCCGATCAAAGTAGGGGGCTTTTGTCTGGGTGGCTTTCGTCGGGGGGGCTTATGTCAGACATCCATTTTCACTGTACTCTGAGTCTGTAATTTTAGATTAAGTTGCTACTTTTTACATTTCCATTGTATTACATTGATACTAGTGTCATTATACCGTGATTTTAGATCAAGCTGTTTGCTACTTCCTATCTGTCTCCTACTATTCAGAACGAGTTTATAGAAATTTTGGGAGAAAACGTAAGAAGCAAAGTCATCAAGCAAGTAAAAGAAACAAAGTACTTTTCCATGATATTCGACAGCACTCCTGATATTTCACATAAGGATCAAACGAGCCAAGTTTTACGCCATGTTATGATCGATGGAGATAAAGTGAAGGTTGTGGAATCATTTGTCGATTTCATTGAAACAAAAGGTAAAACCGCCGAGAATATTTCAATGATGATTTTGGAAAAATTAGAGAAAGACGGAATTGATATTCAAAATTGTAGAGGGCAAGCATATGATAATGCTGCGGTGATGGCTGGTGTTCATACTGGTGTTCAGAAACGTATCAAGGAAATTAATAAAAAAGCAGAATTTGTCGCTTGTACAAATCACTCGCTGAATTTGGCGGGTGTTCATGCAGCTTCTGTTGCTGTGAATTCTGTTACCTTTTTTGGATGTGTGGAACGTTTGTTTGTATTTTTTCTTCATCAACCCATCGCTGGGATGTTCTAACTTCAGTCACTGGTCAAAGTGTCAAGCGCATAATAGAAACTCGGTGGAGTGCGAGGGGAGAAGCTGTAAGTGTTGTAAAGAAACATTTCTCAAAAATCTTAAGTGCCCTAGAAAAGTTAACTGGTGAAAAAGAAAATACAGCTACCAGGGCAGATGCTGGTGTTCTACTTGGTGCGTTGCAATCATTTTCCTTTTTGTGCTTTCTTGGCCTGTGGGGACCCGTCCTTCTAGAAATTAACGACACACAGACTTACCTCCAAACCAAGGGCTTGAACATACAACAATGTGATATAAAACTCAGGGCATTAGAAACATTTCTAGTTGAAAACAGGGACAAGCTAGTGAGTAATGGAGTTAACTATGCCAAAGAAATTTGCAATGATCTGGGGATAGTCATGGAGCGTCAGCGTCGACCCAAAAAGAAGAAACAAATGTTTGGTGAAGGATCACGAGATGCTGAATTGCCATACGACATTGAATTGAGGAGAGAAATGTTTTCTTCGCTGGACAGAGTGATCCAAGAAATAACTGAGATTTCAACAGCTTCATGAACTTGCTGAGAAATATGCCTTCCTTACCCCATTGAATCTTTTGGATGATAAATGTGAGTGTCAAATAGATCACGATCACGACGACATTGATAAAGAGGAGTTCCTCGTTGAGAGAAAAAGACTTCAGCATTTTGTTGCTGCTATAACTATTAAAGACAGAATACAGACGTGGAAAGAAGGCCCCCTTGAACTTTTGCAGTTTATTCAACAGTATAACCTTGGGAATTCGGTTCCAAATATAGTAATAATGCTGAGGATTTTCCTCACAATTGCTGTTAGTGTTGCTACCTGTGAGAGGAGTTTTTCGAAACTAAAACTGATCAAGAATTACTTAAGATCTACTATGAGCACCTTGCGGTTGAGAAATCTTGCCATACTGTCTATAGAGCGACAATTGACAGATGAAATAGTTTTTGACAATGTCATTGAAGAATTTGCCAACAAAAAAACAAGAAAAGTTACTTAGTAGAAAGTTGTAGTTTTCATTTCAGAAATAAAGATGGTCCTAATTTTTTACACTTTTTTACTTTTTTCCCTATCCTATATGTCGTTTTTGCTTTTTGTTTAACTGTTACTTATAAAGTTTAAGTATGTTTGGGGTGTATTTAAAGCATACTATATTTGAGTATGTGAAAGTACAGTAATATTATAATGGTACACAAACTATTTAATATATATATATATATATATATATATATATATATATATATATATATATATATATATATATATATATATATATATATATATATATATATAAGAGTGAGTCACTGTGCAATATGTATTTTTTGTGGGGGCACGGGGGGGGGCGGCAAACTCAAGGGCCGCCCCGGGCGGCACACACTCTAGCTACGCCACTGAATGTTTGGTTCTATGGTTGTTTGATTCCATTAATTGCTGACTCCCCTTTATTGTTCGATTCTATCAATTGTTGACTCCATTTAATTGTTTGAATACATTAATTGCTGACTCCCATTATTTGTTTGCTTCCTTTAATTGTTTGCTTCCCTTAATTGATTAACTCTATTGACTGCATTAATTGTTTGACTCCCGTAATTAATTGATGTTTGTTGAGTGGTGTCAGAGTTTTGTTTTATATTTTTTATAGTAAAGAGATGTCAATCTCAAACGGTTGTTTGTTATTCCTCAGAAAACCATGGTCCTTGACTTTCCTTAATTAAGAACCTGATTAGTCTGGTAAGGGATTTCTGTCCCTAATTCCCAGGCCTTTACATCTACTCTCCTAAACCAGCAAGACCTCCAAACAAGCTCCTCACCAACCAGCTCCCTCAGCAAGCTCCTCACCCAACAGGACCTCTGAGCAAGCTTCCCACCGCAAAGCAACTCCTCAGCACTGCACTGTACATACAATATATATACAGAAAACGCATTGTGAGTTTCTATTCTTACCTCAATCCTGGGTGCGAGATATTTTACATGTACGTACGTTTGTGTGCCCATACAAAGAGACACTAGACAAACAAAGAGAACTTGACAACTGGCCACATACAGTACACTACAATTTGTGACCCCCGGAGTACCGCACGCTACAGTACAAACTAAAAGACAACTGGTGGCCTTAGAGCCTTCTCTATAACCCTCAAGAGCCAGAACTACTGTACACTAAATGGCAAACAAATAACACATCCTTATCTACACCTCATTTCAACTAACAAGAACCCTAGAGCCAGACCCATTATACAACACAGCATAAATAACTTATTGACGCCAGTCACACCTTATTTTCGACCAAAATATTAAAAATAAAAGATGAGTGTTCTACTAGTTACACAAGGACCTAGTAGACCTTGTAGTGGATTCCTCCCCTACAAACGCCGTTTGTCGCTGACTAGCTTACCCTCGAATTCCCCAGTGTATGCCTCGTGGTCTAGGTCAGCAACCAGCGCCGCCTTGCATGACTGAGGTCAACTACTAAGCCACGCCTACCTTCGCTATATAAGACCTCACCTCGTGGTGACCTACCTCTTTCTACCTACAGCCACCAGCAAGCAACACCTCCTCCTCCGCTCCTGCCTGGCGGCTCCCGCTCCGGCCGGCGACCATGGCGACCCACAAGCTGGTCCTCCTCTGAGCACCCGCACCAACCAGCTCTCTCTACATCACGCTTGTAACCACGCTGCCACTTCCCAGCACCAAGCTGCATTGTACATCCAATACAACATGTATACAGAGAGCACATTGTGAGTTTCATTTCTCCATCCCATCCTGAGTCCGAACAAATAACCTGTTCCCCACAGTGTTGCTTGCTTGTGGCACTGGGTAACAAGAGGGTGGTCACAGCGGTGTCAGGCCTTATAAGGCGGGGGTCGGCGTGGGTAGATAGTTGACCCCCGCTCCGTGGGCGGCGCTGGAGGCGTAGACTGGGGAATTTGAGAAGGTTCGGTGCTTGTAGGGGAGGAATCCACTACAAGCCCACCTGCTCTTATTTTCTGCTACTTTACTTTTTGTGAAGGTCATTCTACTCAACGCTCTCAAACAGACAAGACCTTGTAGTGGCTCCTCTCCCCTACAACTCCCAACTGAGCTCCGGCCGAGCGCCTACCAGCCAATCAGCGTACAGCCAGCTACGCCGAGAGACTAGGTCTATGCAGAGGACGTAGGGGTACGATCGCCGACCTAGTCTCGACCTTCAACCTCTGGTTCAGGATCAGAGCGTTTCACACCTTACGCTTGAGCCGCTGTGATTGGTCCTCTCGCTACGCTCACCCCAAATCCTGATCCTCGTAAATTGTATAAATACGGCAATGCCTGGCGAAGTCACACAAAGCCTCCGAAACAGAACTCAAATCTCCCAAGAAACACACGCAACACTAGCGGTCACTCTAACCCGAAAGGCCCATACAGACCAAATTCACCACCTACTCCGGGTCATCACACGATACCCACCACCCAGATAGCTTAGAAAGTATCCTCTCCCAGCAAGTGCGGACCCCAGTTCGGGGGGCGCGCCACTCCGAAACTGACCACGTCCAAGAGTGGGGGTTGGTGGTAAGCATCCACTGATCGGGGGTCCGCTCACACTTGCAACCTGCAGTATCCTTCCAATCTGCAGGTGGGACCACCTCCAATCCCAATCCTGTCTGGCTGCTCCAGGAGCTCCAGCCGGAACCACCAAACGGGCCGCCTATAGGCAAAGGCCCGTGTCGGACTACGGTCCGACAATCTCAACAACAGCCAGGGAGACCACTCTACACTCGGCTACTGGACCAGCAACATCTCTCACAGCTCCTCACCACTCAGCTTCCTCAGAAACCTCCTCGCCCTACAGGACCTCTGAGCAAGTTTCTCCTCACCTAGTCACTCCTAAGCACTTCGCTGTACAACAATATAAATACAGAAAGCGCATTGTGAGTTTCTATCCTACCTCATTCCTGAGTGTGAGATATCTACATGTACGTACGTTTGTGTGCCCATACAAAGAGAATTGACAACTGTGCTCTCTGTATACATGTTGTATTGGATGTACAATGCAGCTTGGTGCTGGGAAGGCAGCATGGTTACAAGCGTGATGTAGAGAGAGCTGGTTGGTGAGGACGCTCAGAGAAGGACAGCTTGTGGGTCGCCATACTCGCCAGCTGGAGAGAGGACCGCCAGGCAGGCGGAGGAGGAGCGAGGGCCGCTGGCTGGCTGGTGCAGGTAGAAAGAGGCAGGTCACCACGAGGTCAGGTCTTAAATAGCGGGGGTTGGCGTGGCTTAGTAGTTGACCCCCGCTCCGTGGTGTATGGCGGCGCTGGTTGACCTAGACCACGAGGCATACACTGGGGAATTGGTGGGGTCGGCTATTCAGCGACAAACAGCGGTTGTAGGGGAGAAATCCACTACAACCTCCCCCTCAACAAGCTCCTCACCACACAGCAACTCCCTAGCACTGCATTGTACATACAATGTGTATATATAAAACGCTATTGTGAGTTTCCCTTCTCACCATCCTTGGTGCGAGATCTCCTTCATGTACGTATGTATGGCCACATATACTATGCTACATTATTATTTTGTTTTAAAATTTTTATTTTTGTTATAAATTTTATTTACTATGAATTATTATTACTATTATTATTATTATTATTATTAATATTATTATTATTATTATTATTATTATTATTATTATTATTACACTGCCCTGCATAGTTTTGAGGTTTGTGTATTATTAAGCTTTTCTGTGTGTATTTTGCATGCTGATCTCAAAAATGTTATCCATTTTGCTCAATCAGGTCAGAATTTTGTGCTATAGCATTTTAAGCGGAGATTCAGGTAAAATATTGGCATTTTTCGCTCAAAATGGGGTTCTCATATTCGTTCATTAAAAAAATCATCCGAGGCATTGGCAAGCCTCAGAAAAGATTTCGGTCAGTTTTAATGCCCTTACGATGCATTTAAATACACCCACGTGCTCGCCGGGCATTTAAATGTCCGCCGTGACGCAAAGGAAAAGAGTATATGTCCGTGTTTTTTTACATATATTTTTTCACAATTAAATTTCTTTTTCATCTGGTGGTACATGGCATGTTTCCTCTGTCTGTGGGATAGTCGAGCAGACAAGCAGCACTACATGCAACGTGACTGGCCTGCAAGAAGTGGACTTACTCCAGGTTCTCACAATGTTGTTGCCCATGCTCTGGTGAATCTGCAGAACATTCTTCTTCCGCCACTGCACATCAAGCTCGGTCTGTTCAAAAACTTTGTAAAGGCACTGGACAAAAAAAGCCAGGCTTTCAATTTTTTGAAAGAAAAATGTCCAAAAGTCAGTGAGGCAAAGCTGAATGCAGGAATTTTTGATGGCCCTCAGATCAGAGAGCTTTTCAAAGATCCCAAGTTTGATTGCAGCATGGATGTAAATGAGAAGAAAGCCTGGCATGCCTATAAGTCTATTGTCTCCAATTTTCTTGGCAACTACAGAAGTCCAGAGTATGGACGAGTTGTTGAGGACCTACTTCTGAGCTACAAAGTTCTTGGTGCACGCATGTCCATCAAGATGCACTTCCTCAGCTCCCACTTGGACTACTTTCCAGAGAACTGTGGTGATGTGAGTGAGGAACAAGGAGAACGCTTCCATCAAGATATCCGTGTAATGGAGGAGCGGTACCAGGGCCGCCGGGATATCAACATGCTCGCCGACTACTGTTGGTGTCTGAAACGGGACGCCCCAGACACCAACCACCAAAGAAATTCTCTGCGACAGCCATTTATGCATGTCTAACTGTAAAGGCATCTATGTTGTAGTGGAATTCTCCCCTACAAACGCTGTTTGTCGCTGCCTAGCCGACCCCACCAATTCCCCAGTGTATGCCTCTTGGTCTAGGTCAACCAGCGCCGCCATACACCACGGAGCGGGGGTCAACTGCTAAGCCACGCCTACCCCCGCTATTTAAGACCTGACCTCGTGGTGATCTCTCTCTTTCTACCTACACCAACCAGCCAGCAACACCTCCTCCTCCTCCGCCTGCCTGGCGGTCCTCTCTCCCGCTGGCGAGCATGGCGACCCACAAGCTGTCCTTCTCTGAGCGTCCTCACCAACCAGCTCTCTCTACATCACGCTTGTAACCATGCTGCCTTCCCAGCACCAAGCTGCATTGTACATCCAAACATCTCATACCCCACAAATGGTGACTCCCGGAGATTCGCACTCACACAGGATGGAGGAGAAACTGATCACGCTCCCAGTCTTCAAGCAACATGGAAGACTGGCTTATCCACCCAGAAGCAGCTATCATCGGCTCTACAGCTACTGTCTCTACACCGCAGGTTAGACACCCTAGAGCAGCTCTGCTTCTCTAAGCAGACACCAGCTCCTCTTCCTGCCCCAAGCACCACGTCCTACCGACCCCAGCACACCCGTCCTGCCTCAGACGCCGACCCCGGCCCAGCAGTAACCCCTGCCGCCCCTGATGCGGCCTCTGTTCCTGAGTGCGGACCCACACACCCCTCTTTTCTCCCTCAGGTACTCCCTGCTAATGTCCTGCACCCTGCTGCTGTCGTGGACCCAGCTGCTGTCACGAGCCCTCATCCGCTTCTGCTGACACAGCCCCTGCTCCTGACCCAGGCCCACACACCCCAGCAGGCGCATCTGACGACTCTGTACCTGCCGTGAGGGAAGCACAACATTCATCGCCTCCACACACCCTTATTCTCCCTCTCTACTCCCACAGATATTGTGTATCTAGACAGTTGTCCCCAGCGACCGGCTCATCCACGCCATCGCCGTTGTCTCACATGAGGCACGCACCGCCCGTTCTGCCTCACATGTGCTATGCAACTCTGCAGACAACAAGTCTCCTACACAGCCTGGAGGGAAGGGGGAGTATTGTAGTGGAATTCTCCCCTACAAACGCTGTTTGTCGCTGCCTAGCCGACCCCACCAATTCCCCAGTGTATGCCTCGTGGTCTAGGTCAACCAGCGCCGCCATACATCACGGAGCGGGGGTCAACTGCTAAGCCACGCCTACCCCCGCTATTTAAGACCTGACCTCGTGGTGATCTCTCTCTTTCTACCTACACCAACCAGCCAGCAACACCTCCGCCTGCCTGGCGGTCCTCGCTCCTCCGCCTGCCTGGCGGTCCTCTCTCCCGCTGGCGAGCATGGCGACCCACAAGCTGTCCTTCTCTGAGCGTCCTCACCAACCAGCTCTCTCTACATCACGCTTGTAACCATGCTGCCTTCCCAGCACCAAGCTGCATTGTACATCCAAACATCTCATACCCCACAATGTAGTTGACATATTTTGGTCCTATGTGTTGTGGTTACATTTCTTATGATATATTTTGCATAAAAATTTTGACATCATATTTAAGAATTTCGATTTTTTCCTAATTCCCATAGCATAAAAATCTGACCTGAATGGGCAAAATGAATGGCATTTTTGGAATCAGCACGCAAAATACATAAAGAATCAGCTAAGAAACCCCGCACCTCATGAATTTTTTTTTTCAAATGCAGCCCAGTGTATTATTATTATTGTTATTGTTTTTTGTTGTTGCTGTTATTATTATTATTATTATTATTATTATTATTATTATTATTATTATTATTATTATTATTTTTCTTATTATTTTTATTACATTTCCTCCCCCCAGGCCCCGAGGTGCCCGGGTGAGCTAATCCCCGTAAAATTAAAAATAAAAATTAAAGGAGTTGGTATTTATGACCTTAGGAGTAAACAAAAAATCCTGTGTAACGGAATTCGCGCTCAAGTGTTATATTAATAGTTAAGATAATCTACTATAAAGCCAAAACACTGATAAATGATATACATATATAGCTTTAGAGATCTAATTATTAACCCAATTATTGTTCTTACTGAGTTGTTAAATATACCACCTCTCTTTACTATTAAGGTATATCCAGCTAATATAACCTATCAAAAGCTCAAGTACATGGATAGATTAAATACAAATAATATATAAAATATTATATAGATATAATTAATACTCTAAATATAAAATTTTGGGTAATAACATTTTGGACATTAAGACGGCGGGAAAATATTAGTTGCAGCTGTAGTGTCAAGGTTGTTGGTGTTAGTGAAATTATTGATCTCATTTTCGGTATTATATTACTTTATCTACCTCTAAAACACATAGAATACCTTTGTAAGTTTATATGATATTAATTTTCTTTTAATTAATAATCTTGCTGTTAGTTAAGGAATTTGGTAAAGATTGATGGAAGAAGTGTGTCTGTTACCCCCACGAGGCGTCCTGCTGCACTCTGAGGTTTGTATTTCATTTTTCATATAATGTTACTATTTGGATCTATTGTTTATGACCGTCTGATTTGATGATATTGAGTGGATATATTGGACTGTCTGATTGGGTAATATTGACTGGATATATTGGTAATCCGTGTTTAATGTGTATAGGTCCATTGAGACGTCATAATATTACGGTATTTTATTCTCTATGCCATTATAGAATATATATATACGAAGGTCGATTTATTGATGAAGGTTGTATATACCATTGATGAAAGTTGTATATACCATTGATGAAGGTTGTATATACCATTGATGACTATCTGGTGATCCAAGAGTGAGGTTATCCCCCACAGGTGTAGGTCCAGTACAGCGGCAGCATCTGGAGGCCAACACGTGTTATATCACAAGAACTGGGGATGATATGATGTGTGTGTGGGGAGGGAAGGAAGCAGAGATGTGTGGGGAGGGAAGACAGACACATAGTTTTGTGGTGTAACAGTGTGGGTAAAGATGGTAGTTAGAAAAGCAATGAATCGTGTGGTAATATTTAAGTACAGGTGTCTGTGTTAATTAGCTATACCTAACTAAAAAGAAATTCGAGACAATGCAAAGGACCTTACTGCTTCATATTCAATATTTAAAACACTATGGTAGCTGTTTTCCATAGGTTATATGGGGGGGGTCTACCCATTTCGTCACCACTGCTTTGCCACTTTCATCACCCCGTTCATTCCCATCAATATATACACAAAAATAACTGTTGCTTGGGATATAAAGTAATAAAAAACACTAAGACAATTTATTAAAGATGAAAATAAATAATAAACATTGTTAATACACCTGCAATCATCTCACTGCTCGGTGGTTTATAAACTGATGCCAAATCACCTTCATTTGTTCTGTATTTTGTATATTTACCAATGCTTTAATCGTTTTCTTATTAAATTATTAATATGTATAATAATAACAATACTTCCTGAGTCGTCTGTATATATGTGTAATTTCTATTCATTTAAAATAATAGCTTACAATTTGTCACTCACACCAGCGACTGTTAGTGGTGACGAAACGGAATTGATATTGGTGACGATCCGGGTCGGTGACGATGTGGATTGGTGACGAAATGGGGTGTATCCTTTACGCAGACCTCAAATAGGAAGCATCGGGAACTTATAAATTTTTTGTCGAGTATTCGTTTAGGCGCCCAGTCAACCTTTTAGAAAGTGTGCAGTGGACTTTAAACTAAATCTGGGGTAATGGTGGAGGCTACATCGTGGAGCAGACGGCTACCACCAGAATGCATTGTCCAATTTTGTTAATTTTTTCCACATATGATCTTGGGATGATATTAAGTAATAAAAATGATACAACAACGTATAGAACCTAATATAATCTTACCTAACCAACCAAAGAAACCTACCCGACCTGACCTAACTTTGGTTACATCCAACTCGGACTATTAAATGCCAACTCGGACCACTTAGGTGAACGAACTTGGACTAAAACGTAAAATTAAAAGTTTAAAAATTTTTGCATGCATGATATAAGTACAATGATAAAAAGCAGCATAGATTGTAAGGGAGGGGGGGGGTGATTTGTTATTACAGTATTTATCTTTTCATTCTGTCTTATTAATATATTAATGTACATATGTGGAAGATGTGAACTTTTTTATTTTATATAATTTGATATACAGTCAGTTCTCGACTTACGACGGGTAGGGACCGACGGCCAGGTCGTAAGTCGAAAATGTGAAAATAATACATAGAAAATCTAAAATGGGCGTCTCTTTTTCGTCTCGGCACCACAAAACTCTCACTTTTAAGCTTGCCAGCCATTTTAAAGGGAATTACAAACGAAAATTGTGTCGGTACACAGCGCGATCACTAACGTCGGTAATGTTTTGATGACTGGGCGACCTTGTGCGCACCCTGCCCGCGCCGCTTCCTGTATAAATGACGAAATTTACCGCGTAATTAAAACGTAAATCCAGACTATACTGTATAAAAAATATTTTATACAACTGCGGTGGTCGTAAGTCGAGGAGTACCTGTATTTTATTTAGTTCACAATTAAGATCACTATCTGGAGACCTGACAACGATATCCTCACAAAATATGAAGGTTGAGGATGACCTGATCACGAGATCTGAGGTTGACGAGTTCCATAAGAATTTAAACAATGAGTTACTTAATGCACAAAAGCAGAACATACCATACAGAAAACTCAGATCAAACAACAATGACCCTAAATGGATAAATAATTATTTAAAGAATATTATTGGACAAAGGAAGGCTATTGGTAGAAGAATAAATTGTGGTGAAGTTTACCTCCGAGATTATTATAAGGTATTGGCCAGTCGGGTAAGACCGAGATAAGAAAAGCAAAGAGGAATAATGAACTGAAGGTAGCAAGAGAGGCTAAGTCAAACCCCAAAGGATTCTTTCAAATGTATCAAACTAAAACACAGGAAAAGATTGGACCAATACAGTCAGATACCGGCGAGCTAACTGATAACGACGGAGAAATGAGCAATAATCTGAACAGGTATTTTTCAACACTTTTCACGACAGACAATTTAAACAGGATACCCGAGGCACCGACTCTATACGGAGATAGTGAAGAAAATAGATTAAGCGAGATAGTAGTGACAAGTAACGATGTCAGTAAGCAAACAGACAAACTAAAGCCTAATAAGTCACCAGGTCCCGCTGAGATATTTGCCAGAGTATTAAAGGAATGTAAGGAAGAGCTTAGTATGCCTTTAGCAAATTTGTTTAACAGAATCCTGGAGGATAGCAATTTTCAAGAAGGGAGATAGATCACTATCCTCTAGCTACTGTCCCATTAGTTTAACATCAATTGTAGGCAAATTGCAGGAAGCAATAATTTCAAACCTATTGAAAATTACTTGGAGAAGCACAAGTTATGAATGTGAATCACGGTTCATTGATCAAGTTCTACGAACATAAACTCATAAAATTCGTCCTTCATACAGATTGAACCCTCGGTATTCACTCATTCACACTGTTCGTTTTTCAGTGAACCAAAAGAAACATAAAACATATCTTAAACTCATTCCTGAACCTCTCGTCAGCAGCTGTTTGAATTGTGTAAGGTGGGGGGCCGAGTTAGTAATGTGTGGGCCAAGTTGGTTATTTAAGATGGGCCGAGTTAGTAATGTGTGGGCCAAGTTGGTTATTTAAGATGGGCCAAGTTGGTTATTTAAGATGGGCTGAGTTAGTAATGTGTGGGCCAAGTTGGTTATTTAAGATGGGCCGAGTTAGTAATAAGAACATAAGAAAATAAGGAGTCTGCAATAGGCCGGTTGGCCTGTGCATGGCAGCTCCTGTCGAGAGTTACTACCACTCTCTATCATCCATGAATCTATCTAGCCTCCTTTTGAAACTTTCCAGAGTTCCCGCACTTACTACAAAGTTGCTAAGCTTGTTCCACTCGTCCACCACCCTATTTGTGAACCAGTTTCTTCCTATCTCCCTCCTAAACTTATCCAACTTGAATCCGTTGCTCCGAGTCCTATCCTGCTCGGATATTATAAGAACTTTATCTATATCCCCTTTATTGATTCCTTTCACCCACTTAAATACTTCTATCATATCTCCCCGCACTCTTCGTCTTTCTAGGGAATGCAAGTTAAGTTTCTTAAACCTATCCTGATATGGAAGGTTTCTAAGTCCCGGAATCATTATTGTCATTCTTCGCTGCACCGACTTTAGTGAATTTATATCCATTCTATAATAGGGGGACCAGAACTGAACCGCATAATTGAGGTGCGGCCTGACTAGCGCAAGATATAGTTGCAATAAAACCTCTGCACTCTTGTTACTTACACTTCTAGATATAAAACCCAATACTCTGTTTGCCTTATTTCGAACATTAACGCACTGTTTTCTAGGCCGTAGGTCCGGGCTTGCAAGTACCCCTAGGTCTCTTTCACAAGTCAACTTCTCTAGGTTGATGTTGTTAAAGCTGTATACATTATAAGTATTTGTTCTTCCAATATTAAGTATGCTGCACTTGCTGGTGTTGAATTTCATTTGCCATTTTTCAGACCACCCCTGCAGTTTGTTTAGATCCTCCTGTAATGCATTTGCATCCTGCCCTGAATTAATTTGCCGCCCTATTTTGGTGTCATCCGCAAACTTGCTTATGTCACTGCTGATCCCGGTATCTAGATCGTTTATGTAGATTATGAACAAGAGTGGGCCTAGTACTGACCCCTGGGGAACCCCACTGGTTACACGGCCCCACTCAGATTTAACACCATCTACGCTGACCCTCTGCGTTCTATTGGTGAGCCATGATTTTATCCAATTCAAAACTTTCCCCTCGATGTGTTGGCCAAGTTGGTTATTTAAGATGGGCCGAGTTAGTAATGTGTGGGCCAAGTTGGTTATTTAAGATGGGCCAAGTTGGTTATTTAAGATGGGCCGAGTTAGTAATGTGTGGGCCAAGTTGGTTATTTAAGATGGACCGAGTTAATAATGCGTGGGACAAGTTGGTTATTTAAGATGGGCCGAGTTAGTAATGTGTGGGCCAAGTTGGTTATTTAAGATGGGCCGAGTTAGTTATTTAAGATGGGCCGAGTTAGTAATGTGTGGGCCAAGTTGGTTATTTAAGATGGGCCAAGTTGGTTATTTAAGATGGGCCGAGTTGGAGGTGCACCCCTAACTTCCTAGCCGAGGGACAGACCCCCACCATATTAAATAGAAAGTACTTACTTTGATATCTGGTATCAATAAAAACAACTTTCTTGGAGCATCATGGTGTAATTTTAAGTGTTTTGTGAACAAGAGAATACTGTACAGTACTCATGGAATGAACAACTTGCTGGTTGTTGCCTAGAAACATAGAGCGGACAACAACACGCACTGACACGGCAGATTTTTCGGCGGAATATTTATGGTAAATAATTAATTTCTTCGTTTACAAAGCACATAGAGGCGTCATTTCACTGTACAGTAATATCTCTGTTAGCCGGAATCCCTCAAACCCGGAACTCCGATAACTGGAATTGAAATTTTCTTGGAAAATCGTTTCCAAAGCTGGAATTTTCCAGACAATTTCGGTTTTGGGAATGATTTTCCGATGGGGCACATTTTATGGAAAATTCTGAGAAAATTTTTCCCGTACCCGGAAAATTCCAGGGAAGAGGGAGTTTTTTCCGGGTTTGAGAGGTGAAAATCAGGCACATTTTCTTGAAATTCCGAAAAAAAATCCAGAGACAAGGGATTTTTTTCTGGCTTTGAGAGTCGTCTTGTTACCCGGAAATCCCTCATTCCTGGAAGTGCTCTGCACCAATTGTTCCGGGTAACAGAGATATCACAGATACTGTAATATGATCTGTTTTCCCCGTGTTTTACCCCACAATGTCCCTCATCCTTCACACCCTGCCCACTACAGGTGATTATGGTTGAACAGTTTACTATAGAGAAAAATAAGAAAATATATTTATAATTAAAATAAAAAATTGTATTATTTTTATTATTTACTTAGTAAATAATGGATGAAAAGTATATTTTACTATCATCCAAAGAACTTCTGTGGAAAAAAATGAATGAAATCGAATTATTCTTTGTGTTGTTAATTTCTGCATGTTATTTGTCTTTATACACTTGCTGACGTGTTAAGAGAGACGTTGTGTTAGGTAAGGTTTCTACTGTACAGTAGTACCCCGCTTAACGCGGTCAATTGAACCCACAGGGTACTGCGGAAAGTGAAAACCGCGTAAAGTGAACAACAGAACATATGGGATTAATTCCAATAGAGACTGGCCCGACCCCCAAACTCCACTTTTTGACAACACACAACTATGTTGTAGTAAAAATATTATCTTAACTTTATGATGGTATGCACACACAATTAATAATTAAGAGAAATATCAATAATATTAGTTTTTTTAACACTTACATTAGTAGAAAAGATGGCTGGGCACACGGGGATGGGGGGTTGGTTCCGAGGCAGAAGGCAGATTATTGGCCCTCACCTGTATCACTTGTATCAATTGTATCACTATCCACCACATAGGCTTGCAGGGCCTCTTTGTCAAACCCCTCAAAGTCCATTTAAGTCCATATCCTCACTATCACTGACTTAAGTCGGCTGTGGTGGGTGGCGGGTGAAGAACTCGGTAATGTTTTGATGACTGGTCGACCTTGTGCGCATCCTGCCCGCGTATATGAGTAGATGCACCGCGGAAAGTGAAAGTTCGGTTCTGGCGAGGCACCGCGTAAATGAGAAGTGAAACCGCGTAAAGCGGGGTAACACTGTATTCTCCATATAGCTTCTATAAAACTCTGCATTTGTACAGGAAACAAAGGCGACCATCAGCTGTTCAGTAATTATAGAGGATATATTTAGACACTGTTCTTTATGCTGATTATTTTCAGTTCTATTAATTTTCTTGTGTAAATGCTTCATTATTTAGATATAGGTGAGTTAACATAGAGGTTTGGTCAGGCTGGTACAGAAGTTCAACTATTTTTATATTTTTTCCAGAACAAAATACAGTATCTTCTAATAAATTTGTGAAATCTTGGTGTTTTTAAACAGCGGACGGTCACAATCTAAATAATTACCGAAGGAAATAGCAAATTCGCGTTCAGCACATTAAAATTACCCTATAAGACATTTCCTTGTTGCTAAACTTGATTGGGTGCCAAAATGAACACTACAGCATTTACCAAACTTTTCTATTCACGATGTTTATAATTTACCCTTTCCTTCGTTTAAAATATAGTATTAATATTCCATAAAGGCCCGTCTACACTGGGACTTATGATGCGCGCCGTGATGACCTTGGTGTTGCATTGTCTTGTTTTTTAGTGTTGTGTGAGGCCCGGGCAAACTCTGACGTGAGGCATTTTTGAGACGCGATGGCCACTTTTTACACCGATGTTTTTTTTTTTCTGCACAGCATAAAGCCACTATGTCTCCTGTACCTAAGCGTCCTTACTCTCTCTCTCAAGTAAACGACTGGTGTAGGTGTTGTCGGCAGTAGGCTGCTAATGTGGACGTTCTCCACCTATGCATCACTGCTTGCATCAAAAAACGGGGCTTAAGAGGATGAAGCTTGTTGATGCTAGGGAGGATTTGCAATTGTCGTAATAATAATAATAATAATTATAATAATAATAATACCTGTACTGTAATAATAATAATAATACCTGTACTGTACTGTGTTAGTCTGGGGATACAAATGAACCAGCCAATCATAGCTTCTTGTTGGTAAATGAGTTTATGTGAAAAGTTTGTGTCAAAAGGTGATTGTGCATTGTGAGTGTCATTCCACCTGATGATTACCATTTTAAGGGTTGTTGTTCCACTTTGGTGTTTTGCTTTGGCTAATTGCAGGTGATTTTATTCAGCTAAACACCAAAATCTTATTTGGGAGTTGAGTTAGCATTAGGGTGTTTAATCATCAGGTAAAATAAGCAAGGGCTCTTAATCCTCAAGAGATCCAGCAACTCTTTAAGGTACCGGGTATGACATTACAGAATTCAATATGTAAGTTATGTCTGGTGCCTGTTGAGAGGTTGTTCATTTTTTATAACCTACAGTAACCCCCCCCTCAAGGTAGTGTTAGTGTCAGGTGAAATAAGTTGTATTTTTAATTTAATGAGACTCATTAATTGTTAGGTTAGATGACACTAGTTTGAACGGCCTGCTTCATACATCGTTTTCTGCCTCGTTTAATAATTTCTCCATTACCTTCATATTCTGTGGCATATACAGGGTGAGTCAAAAGTCACTGTGCACCTACTGTAGACAATGAGTATATTCAGAGAGAGTCTGTACATTAATACAAATACATTTCCCATATTCACTTAGTTACAACAATTGTTAGAACTGGCACCCACGTGCCTGTAGACGTACGGTACATGTCTTGTTTCGTTTGCAAAGATATGCAACAATTCAATCTGAGAGATGTTCCTGGTGAAATTGCAATGACTTTCTCTACTTGATGAAATTTACAAGGGATTCCTTCACCTGAGGAAGAGTGTGAGGATTGTCTTTGTAAACTGGGCCTTTCATTGCTCTTCACAAATAATGATCAGAGGGTGTAAGATGTAGCCACCATAGTGGCCAAATGTCCTTTGAAATTATTGTCTCCGAACACATTGCACAGTAGCTTCATGGAGACACAAGCTGTGTGTGCGGTAGCACCGTCCTGCTGGAATTAGCTGTGGGCAATTTCGTCCGCATTTAAATGTTCACTGAAGGGGTATAGAATCAGTTCACAATAATGAACCAAGTTGATTGTGTCACTGAAGAATATACTCGTTGTCTACGGGAGGTGCGCAGTGACTTACCTCAACCTGTATATACAATACAAGGATGATAGTCTTCAGCCTTTTGAGAACCTTTCACTGTACTGAATCGTGAATGATTTAAGGTAATTTCCCACAATTGATTGCCTCATGGTAGCTGTTGGGTAAAATTAGAAGGGTATGCTCCTCCACACTCACTACCACAAACCCCCAGGACACCAGTCCAGAAACTGCAGCAGAGACCAGGGGACGGGAACAGTTTTGGTGACCTGTTTGCCATCAGTCATGTTGGAAGTAAAGTTTTACACCTATAGGGTGGGAACAGCTGGCAAGTCAGGGTTGTAACTCCCTGAGGTACCAGTATTCAAAGAATACCTGCCTGGGTAGTCCATAGATTCT
The DNA here is from genome assembly GCF_018991925.1 of Homarus americanus. NCBI lineage: Eukaryota > Metazoa > Arthropoda > Malacostraca > Decapoda > Nephropidae > Homarus > Homarus americanus. The sequence goes on from NW_024713650.1 coordinate 4,657,305, forward strand.
TGTGGTGACTTTAACACTGGTGACTAATAATGGTACCTATAATGTGGTGTTTGTTATATATGTATGTTTCATCTCCACCAGGTTGTTGTTCACAGGGGAGCGAGACTTCAGTATGTCTACGCAACGTTGTATCACTGACTTTATAGGGGCAGAGTCTGCAAAAGGTGCCAGTAAGTGTTATGAGTAAATGTTAAATAGTATAGCTACTGTGCTGTACAGGAGGAGTCAAAGGTCCATAACTCAGTTTTATTATAATGATTGTTCACACACACACACACACACACACACACACACACACACACACACACACACACACACACACACACACTCTTTCTTACTACTGACACATACAGTAGGTTTCAACCAGGGCTGCGGAGTCGAGGAGTCGGAGGAAATTTCGGCTTGTGGAGTCGGAGTCGGTAAAATTGTCCCGACTCCGACTGAAGCTATTCTGTTCCTAAGAACAAATATATGAACTCAGGCATATTCATTGCAGTGATTCTACTAATTTTCTTAAATTATTAAAAGAATTTATTTCCATTTTATAAGCATTATTATGAATTTATTGTAGCAGGCACAGTATAGCACTATAATTTTGGACGATAGTCTCTTCTTTACCATTTGAAATTTTGAATTATATCAAATTTTGTTTCGTTGAAAACTGCACAGAGGCTCTCAGCTACAAAACAATTAGCTACAACCTGTTTTTGGTGAGATTAAGGCAAATTTAATTTAATAACTTAATCATGTAAGGTTTATCCATTTTCCTTAATAAGGTATTCATTTCTTTAATGTACATAAATATATAACTTTACTTTAAAAGGAATTGTAGGATCATCATTTAGATCCACATCAGATTATGAGCTTAAACAAAATTCATATGCTGAGATCGAACTTTTAGATATACATGTAAATGGTGTTTTCTAGTTAATATCTTGAATTCTTAATAAATTTATTTTTCTTTTGATTGAAACTTTGAAAGTCAAGCCTATCATCTTTTTGTAGTTCTTAAATATCGTCCAGATCATTAATAAAGCTGTAGCAGTATAGCCACGGTGTTTTACTTTTTACCTATGCAGGTTACAACATACAAATTACAATTAGGATGGTAGAAATAGTTGTTACAAATAGGCCAAGGAGTCGGAGTCGGAGTCGGAAGCATAAAAATTTGAGGAGTCGGAGTCGGAGTCGAAGGTTTTGTCTTCGACTCCACAGCCCTGGTTTCAACACATCCATTTCTGAATACACTACTACATTTTTTTAGGTTTTCATTATGGTTTTGTTATTGACTTGTAAGCCACTTGTTTCTGGCATCACTAAAGGAAACAGTCACGTGGCATCACATCTGGTCTATGTAGGCAGGGAGGGAGGTGTTCTCTTGGTCCATGGCCTCTCATCAACCTCACAGTGATTGTCTCATCCAAAATACAAAGGAAGAACAGAGTTAAAAATAATTGCTATGATTCCAGACTTTTGAATCCTCCTGTACAATGTGTCTCAGGCTTGTACCTCTAGACTAAATGATCATCAGAATGTATACATGAGCTTAACCAGTCTATGTGTCCCATGATGTCAGACAGAAAGATTTGATGATACATTGCTGTGTGTTTTATCCAGAATGGTCAGGGTCACGGGTGTTTCAAAATTATCGATTATTTTAATGTTTTATTAAAGAATATTGTACTATTCATCCCAGAGTAATGGTTAGGGTAGTTGGAGCTAGGTATGTTGAATTACCAGACATGTGTGTGTGTGTGTGTATATACTCTATAAGGAACATCATACAGCTGGACTGGTAATTCATCATAATCACCTATTTCTGGCCATTTTCCACACATGGATGGGTTAGCTGTGATAACCTGATGGCAGCTCTTCAACCCGCACAGACTCGTCTAGCCTCTCTTGTCAGGTTCTTATTTCTTAGGTAATTTCTCCCAACGTCGCCCCCACGTCATTTTTGGCCTCTTCTCATGCATGTGGTTCTCTTCATCAAACTTCACCAGTGCTTTCAGTTCCTAGCTGACCTCTTGGCTCTGAAGAGGGATTCCTGTCATTATACATCTGTCTGACCATCCTCATTTCGGCTCGCTTAAACCTACTTTCGTCATCCTCTTTAATTGCTCGAGTCCCTCTGCCAGACAACGACACACACTCCTCTCAAGCTAAGAGGTCCCCTTGCTGTCTTCCGTATAAATACAGCACGGTGTATATTTTAAACCCTGATGTTGATAGATTTAAGTATAATAACTAGGAATTTATTTTCAGGCAAAAAGAAAAAGAAGAAAGACAAGTTTCTGATTGAAGACCGAAGTGAAGAAGTGGCAGCTGGCACAACTATAGATAGTACAGAAAGTAAGTGATCTTCCTGAAGAACTCCTAGAATAGTAATAGTGGAGAGCTATATGCCACTGAGAAAAATGAGTGTGTCTAAGAGTATTTAGGGGTCAGGCCCTGAAGAAAAGACCTTCTCTGTTCCCTACGTGGAGAGCTATATGCCACTGAGAAAAATGAGTGTGTCTAAGAGTATTTAGGGGTCAGGCCCTGAAGAAAAGACCTTTTCTGTTCCCTACATGTGTGGAACTTAACCAAAATGAATCAGGAACATTATTTTCCCCTAATATTTAAGGTCATTAATTTAATACAGTACAGGTCTCCCTCCCAATTTTATTCCTTGGCAAGACCATCATTGAAGAACCTATAGTGGCATAGGGGATGTATTCTAGATAACTTAACATAATGGAATCAATAATGTACTTATCCCGTACATTTACCACCAGTGAGAGAGAAGTTGGTGCTGTCCATTGCCAAAACTTGCCGCCGGTACCGAGAAACACAAAATATTGGGGTCATTGGAGAGGAAAACCTGTACAGCATCTTGTGTGTGTGTGTGTGTGGTTTTTTTTTTCTTTTCTCTTCTCTGATGGTAATTTTCATGATTCCATCGTCTGAAAATAAGTAAAAGGACACATTATTTCACCCGTGGTGAAGGACTTATGAGACCCTGTACAGCGAGCTATGTTGGTCTGAAGGAAGGTGGGGATGGTGGGGTGTTACTTAGTGTAATGGCATTGAGTATTAGAGCATGGAGTAATAGTGTTAGAACAGCATGACATAGAGTTAAATTATAAGATAGCTTAATGTCAATTGTTTTATGGTTCAGGGGGTCCCCGGGTTACTGACGAGTTCCGTTCTTGAGGACGTTCTTAAGTCGGAACACGTGCCTTATGTGCACTACATCATAGCCTAAGTCCTTTTATACATCTCAAATCACTTAATTTAAGAGAAAAAAGAAATTGAATGACAAAATACAGTAAAGGAAAGTAATAATTCAATTTTAACCTTTACATCTAAACCTTGAGACTGGCTAATCTTCCACCCATATCACTAACAATCTTTCCATTTCAATTCACATTCACTTCTTTGTTTTGTTATCACAGTTGAGTGCATTGGTGTAGATCCTTTTAAATGTTCAAGAATTTTCTGTTTGCCTTTCAAAATTGTTACGATCGTTGACCGACTGAAGCCCAACGCTTTACCAACCACTGAGGGTGTTTGGCCTTTTTCAGAACGTTTTATTACATCAACTTTTCTTCCATCGTAATTATTTTTCATTTCTTGGATGCACTACAATCACTTGTTTGGGAGCCATGATGAGGCCAGAAAAAAGTTAATACACAAAAAACAACAATTTGTACTTGATCACACACGTTAAGGCGGTGAGGGTGAAGCGTACTGATGCTCCCTCGAGGCACGTGGCCGGGCGATGCATTGCTCCCCACGCGCCGCTCTGCCTCCCCTCTACACCACACAAACTACCCTAGTTCTCATACGTTAACACTACGAACCAGTTGTACCTATGTCGGGTCCTTAAAATAATTGACCATAAGGGACGTCGTTCATATCGTCCGGTGTTTGTAACTCGGAGACTCATGTACAGTAATGTTACAGTGGGTGATGGCAAAGTGTGTGTATGTGCCAAATTTATAAAGTACGTGTAATTACATATTTTACAGATTATATTACGGTTGAGATTGAACTGTACAGTAGTACCCCGCTTAACGCGGTCAATAGAACCCACAGGGTACCGTGTTAAGTGAAAACTGCGCTAAGTGAACAACAGAACATATGGGATTAATTCCAATAGAAACTGGCCCGACCCCCAAACTCCACTTTTTGACGACACACAACTATGTTGTAGTAAAAATTTTATCTTAACTTTATGATGGTATGAACAAACAAGTAATATAGAAGAAGTTAGGTTAGGAAAAATAAAGGTTAAGTTAGGAAAAATAAAGGTTAGGTTAGGAAAACTAAAAGTTAGGTGTAACACTTATGTTAGTAGAAGACACACACTGCGCAACCTTACAGTGCGGCTTGCCCAGGCAGAGGGAGGGACGAGGAGGGAGAGGCGAGAGCAGGCAGGCGGGAGGGGCGAATCTAAAAATAGCGTCTCGAGCCAGACACTCTGCGCGTATACATGGATAAAACCTGCGTTAAGTGAAAGTTCGGCTCTGGCGAGGCACCGCGTATGCGTGAAATCGCGCTAAGCGAAACCGCGTTAAGCGAAACCGCGTTAAGCGGGGTATTACTGTATTTAATTACATTGTTGTAGTCGCAGGTATATAGGCCACGTGTATGTTTATCAAGTAACAACCTACCGTGTGTGTTTATGTTGAGTCTTACTTTGCATTTGCCGTTGCTCGTTACAATTCACCCACTCTTGAAATATTATACCCTACTGTAAATAGTTAACTTTTATTTATTTATTTAATTAATTTTTTTATTCTTTTTCAGAATCACCAAAAAAGTTAAAAATGAAAAAGAAAAGGGCATTTGAAGAGGTTGCAATGAAAGTCGAACCCGAGGACACAGAACAGCTTGATAGTTGTATTATCACCAAACCCAAGAAGAAGAAGAAGAAGAAGAAGACTAAGGTGGCTGGTAATGGCAATCATGTGAGTCTGATGGTGGATGGTTACTCTGATTGGGTGATTTACAGAACAATAATATGGGTAGATGGCGGGAAATGTGAGGCTGTGGTATAGTAGAGAATAAGTTTATGGTATGTTTTGGCAGTGAAGAAAATTGACATTGTCTTACTGCCAGATATGTACAGTACCATAGTTATTGGCTGAGGTCTTGATACTATTATTTCCAGGATTTGTAGCCAGGTTTGTGATTTTGTAGTTTATGTGTGTTGTGGGTGTCAGTTGGCCAATCAATCTACATGTGTTGTGGGTGTTTATTTAGAAGTCTTTCTTTCTTCCCGGTGAGGTGGAAGTAGATTTGGAGAAAGTTAACCGAAGTAGTGGCTAAGATGCTCTTGCCTAGGGAGTGGGAAGGAGGGGCAGGATGGTGAGGCTACTTCAGATTATTCAAGAGTCATTGATTTCACGACTCTTCTCTACTGTCTTGTTTAGAAAGAAAAAAACAGTTCATGATCAACCCCTCATATATTAGTATCTGGGGAGTTAGCATTATTGGTGAGTAGGTTCTTATAGTCTTAATGTGAGAAATATATTTTAGGGAATAAGAAATGCATAATTATCACTCATCACTTATGGTTGTTGGTGAGTCAGAGAAGTCAGGGAGTCATCACCCCTCTGAACTCATCACTTATGGTTGTTGGTGAGTCAGAAGTCAGGGAGTCATCATCCCTCTGAACTCATCACTTATGGTTGTTGCTGAGTCAGAGAAGTCAGGGAGTCATCACCCCTCTGAACTCATCACTTATGGTTGTTGGTGAGTCAGAGAAGTCAGGGAGTCATCACCCCTCTGAACTCATCACTTATGGTTGTTGCTGAGTCAGAGAAGTCAGGGAGTCATCACCCTTCTGTATCTTAGTGTGAACTGACTGAGAGATAAGGAAAGGTCTGATAATGTAGGATTCCACTTGACACACTACCAACTCACTCTTCATGTTCTCACAACTTCACAGCACCTTCACAGTTTTTCTTATTGTAGTAACACCTCCCCATAAGTCAGACTATATGGGGCTCAAGCTAGTCCGATTTATCTGAAAGTCTGACTTGTGTGGGAACCCCCCCACCCTTCCCGGTAATTTGGACCACCGTTTTACTGAAAAATTACACCCATAAACAAAATCAAAGTTAACAATACCTATCTACAGTGTACTTACATTGTAGTGGACTAATCTTAAGTTGGAGGACAAAGGGGTCACTTACTTACTTTATTGTAGTATCACTTATACGATTTAGTTTCACTTATATTTATCTGTACAGTTATATACTTAAAACGAGGTGTAGGGTGAGTGATGGCAGACCCACAGACCCTAGTCATACTGTATCTACACTATATACTGTACAATACATTTACCACTCACTTCTGGGTTAGAAATGTGTGGTACTGAAGGAAACATGGCCTAATAGATGCAGGGATGAGGTTTCGGTGCATAAACAGCATGACTAGTTACCCGGGAAAATATAAAATTCGCTGCGCTACTGGGATGCCAATAGACCCCTACTACGCCGTGCGTCCTGGGATGCCATTACACCTTAAAGGGAAGGAAATAGGATGTTTGTCGGTGTAGTGCTATAGTGTGTGCATGTGTCAGTAACAGTTTGATTACAGGACTTAAAGAAATATTCCTTTTATTTATTTATTTTTATTTATTTTTTCAGAAATCCCAAGAAAATGTTTCATCGATGTCTCCTGTAAAAGTTCCTGCAGACAATGTACTAAAGACTTCTATGAAAAGACAGTTAAAGAAAGACTCTGAAAGTCCATCAAGTCCATCTAAAATGGAGAATAAAAAGCAAAGGAGTAATTCTGAAAAAGTTGTGAGTGTGGAAGATGAGGACCTTGAAGTAGGTACGTTGCTACATATACTTTGTTAATCAGCTGATGTAGCAATTAAATGATAATACAGTATTATATGTATAATGTCAAGTGGCCTAGACTTAATCACTTAAATTGTAGGAACTTAATCTTGTTCAAGACAGGTTTCTGGCACATAAATAGTTTTGTACAAATTGTCAACATTAATATTTCCTGTGGATACGTAGCATCATGCTTGAGAATTTTCCAAACTTGTCTGGATTTCTGGCTGTTAGATCCCTGGAGTTATTCCTGAGGTTTACCCAAAGTTGATGAGAAAATTTAGGGTGTTGGAGGGACAGTGGTGGCCTGAGTAGTCCCTACATCTTGGGCCAAAAATTTTCATGACCAGCAAAAGTTGTCAATTCTCAAATGTGAATCATGTCCATACAGTTGGGAATACACCACCTTAGCAGTGGATGTTATTCAGTGTTGCTGGCATATAGCTCAGTAGGTAGTGTTCACCCCTTGTGTGAATGTTGATGGGTATGATTATTGGTTCCCTCCCTGTACACTGGCACCTAATGTTTATTACAGAGTGTCAAAACTGGACTATGGAGGAGGAACTAGAGCTGCTGGAGAAGATGAAGGCTCTCGCACCCAAGAAGGACACCAAGAGTTGTCGGGTCAGATTGAAAATTTTTGATTGGGATGAAGTGGCATTTGGTGACCACTCTGGAGATAATTGCAAGAAGCGATTCATGGAGATTTCCGCTCGTATCAATACAATGAAGTAAGTATGAGATGTAATAATAACCTAATAAGCTTTCATGGTATGTATTTGTAACTCTTCACACTTTTATATGAAATGATCATCAGTGTGCTATAGCCAGAGCTTGGATATGTGGGTGGGTGGGTACCTTTTGAACTAATGCTCTATTTTAATCTTACTATTTTTTCAGGACACTTGCGACAATTATAGAAGAGGCAGAAGAAAAAGTGTCGTCCTTTGCCTCGAGAAAGAAACAGATTAGACAACCCATAAGTCGTTTCTATAAAGACTTTTTAAGTAAATCCTCTGTGAAGGGGGTAAGTTTTTATATTGCATAATTATTAATT
>NW_024713650.1:4665300-4730300 GCF_018991925.1 Homarus americanus
AAAATAAACAGTAGTATTTGTAGATGTCATAACTGATAAACAATGTAATACTGTGAAAATGAAGCTAAAAGTTGATAATAAACTTAAAGACTGAATTAACTTCTCTGTATGAGACTGAAAACACTAAATATAGCTACAAATACATATTGGGTTAATTTAGAGTTGTTTCAGTGATAGCTAATCTTCATATTTCTTGTGGCACACCTGGGCTGGAATATCAGTTCAGTTCAGCTCAGGTGTAGCTAATTATGCTTTTTACTGTATGTACACTAAAACAAACAAACATGCAAACACACACCAAGTTAAAAAGATTTAATTATGACTGTAGTGTAGAGGATCATGAGACAGTGAGAATAAGTCTGATAAAAAGGGCATAAGATAAATTAAAGCAACAAATAACACTTGGTATCAACAATCAGTGTAAAGTATTAAATAACTTATAGGAAATAGTTACATCAACACCACAGTGATAATGTGGCAGCTAGGCTAACACAACATGTCATGAGAGAACAATAACCAAACAGCTTCATGCAGGAAAGAGACAGTAGAGAAATGTGGTGTACTTTGTATAAGAGTTGTTCATCACTAATGGCAGCTGAAATATTATTGTACTAATACAACACAGAGAAAACTGGTGTTTATTTTGGGAATGGCCTAAGTCTAGTTAGACTGGACTATTAGATTGCTGCTGAGTGGACACACAACAGCCAGACATCAGAAATCCTGGGGTTAGAAGATGTGTTCCCACGGTGAATTTTTCTACCAGGTATCAACCCTCCCTCAGAATGGACAGGGCTACAAATTGGTGGTAGTGTATTACTGTGCACTGTATGTTAGGAGCACCTGACAGTAACCAGTAATGATGAGCTAAATAAAATTATACAATCTGAATCTATTTGATGTGACTAAAGCATAAAACAAAAGCAAAGGTGACAGTAGGTTTGTGTTATAAAGGCTGACTCGACCTCTGAAGTAGCAGACTCCATAGTCATCAGAACACAAGCTCTCATTATGAGACAGTGGATTGTTGACTCTTTACCACACAAACTGGAGAGAATTTGCTTGACCTCTTCAAGATTCATTCCTCACACAACACATGACCAGGACCCACCAGAAAAAACCTTCTGTATATACTGTACTACTCTTGACAACTAATTGAGTCACAAAGGTCCACATGTCGAGGGAAAAACTAACTCTGACCCACAACCACTACACTTGCTTTATGTCAACTCCAATATATGCACTGTGTCTGTAAGCTCTAAGGGAGATGCCTTCTTCCAACACCTGACTGATCATGCATCCACACAGTTTCATGGAAAGATATTCTGTTTAACACATTTACTCATTTTAGCAGAAATGGTAACAGACTACATGGATCAAGGCTTGCCAGTGGACGTGTTGTACAGTTGAGGTCATAATTTTATCCCATGGTGAAACAGTCTGAACTGACTCCACTGTTCTCGTCTGATATTGGGTGTCTAATTTATCTGTTGGGATCCAGAGCAAACTTTTGACCCGCTGAGTATCGTGGATTTCTCTAGAGTGGCTGACAAAGTCCCACATTCACAGGTAGTCTCTAAAATCCAACCACATGGCACATCTACGAAATTTTGAAGTGGATTAACAACTGGATTCAAACACAGGACACAAAGGGTGGTCATAAATGGTGTACAATCAGAATGGAAGAAGGTTCTCAGTGGTGTGGCGGATCTACCCTTGAATCCATCCTGTTTGCAGAATATACAGTAAAACCTCGTTAAGAGTGGACCTTTGAGAGAGGACTGTTGCTTAAGCTGAACAATTGTTTGCTCCAAAAGAATTAAAAATTAAAATAAACAAAGACATCGCTTAAGTGGGACACAGGTGCCTAAGAGTTATCAACTGTTGTTTTGAGAATAATATTTCACTCACTCTAGTAATGATGTTTCTTATTATGTTATCATAGGTAAATATATGGTTTATATAATTTGTTTATCCTGTTTTCAAATTATACTACAAGATACTGTATGTATTTCTCTCGTGCTGTATTTCAATCATAAGCCTGTGTGAGAGCCAGGGGCGGTAAGTGACTAGTTGGTAATAGTCTATGGCTTTCTCCTCTGCTCCCTGCTATATTTCACTGGATTTATTATTATTCTAGTGTTTACTGATATAATAGTGTAACAATATTTGAGCATTGTAGGTTAGACTCATTACTGTAACCACCAGGCTACTGGGCCAAGCTGTGGTGTTACATAAGTTTGTTTTTCCTTTCGTATTTTCGGGTAGATACTAAACTTTCCACTCTCTTATTTTTTTACTTTAGAAGCTACATCTTTTATCATCCTACATACATAATGTGAAAAATGTAAAAATAGTGTCCTAGGGCAAACACATGAATGGAATTGACAGTTCTTTCTACCACGAGTTAGGAAACCGGTCAGTGTGTGTGTGTGTGTTGGGGAAGCTGGTGCTAGGAATCAATCCCAGCTGATCTTACGTTACTCTAGTGAAACAGAATTTCACAAATGGAGACTGTGTTTTAAACTTTCATTTGGCTTTTATTTACTTTTTAGCAATACAATATAGTAAGTTTTGTTGGTATTATTCCTCACATTTGCTGTATACATAAAAGAAAACTATGGCTACAGGAGGAATATACAAGTTATTTCTAAATACGAATACTACTGTATTTTTTTATATCGTGTCGTTTTATAAATTTAGTATATTCACCATAGACTGAAGCACCATTCATATTTTTTCATTATTATTGAAAAAATTAAACGTAAACAGCCTCTAATAAAGTGTCTAATACCCATAAGGGTGGTGAGTTAAGCTGATGGCCATGTCAGTGACTAAAGTAAGTGTACAGTACTTTGTGTACATTACTTTTCAAATTAATTTTGATTAGAAAACATTATTCACTAAGAACATTGATGTGTTACTCATTTTTGTTTAAAATGGCGTCTTTAGGAAAAAATTTACTCGAGGTGGACAACCTCTTATCTCTTCCTCAATTAGTCTGCCTTAGAGGTTTTTACTGTACATAAATGATATAGATGAAAATATATAGAGCCATATTGTCAAGTTTGCAGATGACATAAATACCTGTATTTAAGAGGTAACAATCATGACCATTGCAGCCATGCAAAGACTTCTTCACAAAGGTGTTCAAATGGTCTTGGAACTGAAACAAAATATTTTTTAACAATGCAAATACCAAGACTGTGTGTGAGATACAACCCAAATCCCACTATTCTGTTATGTACTTTTCTGGATACTTTCAATAAAGTGAAAGATCTGGTATTATGATAGATCAATCACTGAAGCAGTGGTCTAGAGAGTGGGAACTGACAGTGACAAAGCCAACCAACAATTGGGAATTATAAAGCACACCTTTAAACACAAAGATGAGCAAATGCTCCTTCAATTGTACAAAATATCGCATGCGTCCCAGTCTGGATTACTGTACACGGTACGGGCGTCAAACCTTCTCACTCAGAAAAACCGCGTCCTTAGAAAGGTTCAACACAGTGACTAAGATGATTCTTGATTTATGTCATCTTGATTATCCAAATAAATTGAGGGCCTTGGGTTAACAACCCTTCTGACCAAACACAACAGGGCACAACTCTTGAAAAGGAGGAAAACATGAAGATCTAGATTAAATGTCACGCACCACCAAAATAATGGGACACTTGACTCTAAGCAGCAACATCATACAGAATAAATAACCCGGAACAAGACTGTAAGAACGATGGAAGGATCACCATAGACCACTGGCCTCCTTTCCTCCACCCTGACCACCCCTCTAGTGGGTGGCCATTAAGGCAAAATAAAGTAAATATTTATTTATCATCTAGAATTAAGTCATTTTTGAGACAAGTTTCAGCAATAACTAATCTTCAGATTTGTTGTGTCACACCTTATGCTACACAACTTCTTATGGTTTTTACTTGACAACACAAACACCTTTACACTAAAACAGTCAAACATTTATACAAAGAAACACACACACACTTTTAAACAAATACAAGTACCGTACATATATACAAATAATACTCTTCAATAAATACACATGCACACAAACTCATTTACATAAATGTCACTTTTAGATGAATACACTACAACAAATTTGTTTTAATTAAAGTCTCAATTAACACTAATTAATGAAAAATTTTGCATACCAAATCCAGATCCTTAATCAGTATTTAAAACAGTACAGTACAAGTACAGTACAGGCGCCTCTGATGTATTTGAACAAATCTACATCATGAATTTCATATTCTTAAACACAAGAAGAATGTCTGTGCGGCAAGCCAATAAAACTGCTCCATATTGTCGAAAAAATTTATTTAAATGTGAATTCGCTAATGGGTAGAGTGTATTTAATGTTTTAAATGCTGTAAAGTGATACTATACACAACTGCATGTAAGCTTACAAGTACAGGTTGTTATCCTTTATCCTAAATGCTTGGGGCTTTGGGGTCGGGATTTGGGATATTTTTGAACACCTATTACTGTATACAGAACCTGTATCATGGAATGTCACCCAGCAAGGATGAGGATTAAAGTCTATGCACAGATTCATTTACCCATACGTATATACTCATTATAAGAATACCTGGAGTGTATGAAATTAGGCCCTGATTTTTGACCAAGAAATCATTAATTTATTACAATATGTACCTCATTTATAGGTCGACCCAAGTTTTTGAGGGCAATGTAACAGCAAACCTTCACTAAAAGCACTCTATGTCCTATAAACTGAAATTAGCCATGTCTGAAACACCCGGCCTTGAAGAGCAAATTGTTTACCATTATTATGACACTTTACACAGAAAGCAGGGTAGTTTCGGTGAAAATATTAATATTTCCATTCAATTATTTATTCAAGTCAATTAGGAGAGAATATTATTGTAATATAACAGTTTTTAACTGAAAACATTCAAGCACGATTAAGTAACATCTTTTGAGCGAAAAGAAGTTGAAAAGTCTTTTGTTTTCGTCATGTATTTACATCCTATTTTACATTGAAATACATCAACGTTTCAGCAAACTACTATTTATTTCTGAGAATATATTGATTCAGGCACAGTTAAGGTAAATATACATGTGATGTAACAGTTTTTAACTGAAAACGATTGAAAAAACAAGTACCGTCTGTGATACTCAACCAGATGGTGAGGTGGTGCGTGGTGATGGGTGTAAACAATATGAGGTTGAGGTGGATTGCGGTACTATATCAAGTGTAAAATATCAAAAGGTTTTATTACGGTACTTTTTGTAGATCAATGGGTACTGTGATGCCTATGATAAGTTAGCCTATTTAAAAACTTCAACATAGCTACTGAAAAGCATGTAAGGTAAGTTAGCCTATTGTAAGTTGGTGAGCTTCTGTCTGCTGAAGGCACTGCACAGCTTTTCATTACTAATTGGTACATATTTTACATTTCCATTGTTTACTGGCAGTAAATGGTCAATATTTTTCAAGTCTAAAGCTAAAAGTTGCTCCTCGCCCTTCCCATCATGCACGGATTCAACCTAACAAAACTATTACCCATGTATAGGATGACACACAACTTTTTTGCCTAAAAATTTGGTCTTAAAAACTCGAACTAAACACGAGTACATACGGTATATTTCATTTACATTATTATGGTTATACAGTATACTGTATATTCTGCGGGTAGTTTTATGAAATATAATTTAATAATTTTGGGTATAAAATATATGATAAGCTGTACTACACTAAAGACCCAGAAAGGTAAGCAATCACTACCATCTGTTTGGCATCACCATGACACCTGACTCTGAGGCACTAAGCAGCCTGTGTCTTACCCCTTTTCATTACACATACAGTACATACTTACCCTACTATAAATTATGATATACTATACCATATTCAGTGTACAGAATTATCTACCATAAATTAAGTATAATGAAATAGACTTTCGGATTTCACAGCATTTCAGATTTGGTAATTTCAGATTCGAGAAACCCAACCTGTAGTTGACTCAGCTGTACACCTAATAAGAACAACATGATGTGAATTAACAGTAGGTAAGTCTCACCTCCAACATGTCAGCAGTGTTTCATCAGTGGCGTCATATATGAGTCTGTCCCTCAGGTCAGCAGTGTTTCATCAGTGGTGTCATATACTGTCCCTCAGGTCAGCAGTGTTTCATCAGTGGCGTCATATACTGTCCCTCAGGTCAGCAGTGTTTCATCAGTGGTGTCATATACTGTCCCTCAGGTCAGCAGTGTTTCATCAGTGGCGTCATATATGAGTCTGTCCCTCAGGTCAGCAGTGTTTCATCAGTGGTGTCATATACTGTCCCTCAGGTCAGCAGTGTTTCATCAGTGGCGTCATATACTGTCCCTCAGGTCAGCAGTGTTTCATCAGTGGCGTCATATACTGTCCCTCAGGTCAGCAGTGTTTCATCAGTGGCATCATATACGTCAACAGTGTTGTTGGTCCTTGTAGCTTCCTGGAAATATAACCAATAACTATATAATACACAACACTTATTATATTAAAGGCTAGGCTTATTTAACCAACATCTGGCTGAATAACCACCAGTTATTTGACCAATATCTGGCTGAATAACCACCAGTTATTTGACACAATGAAAAACTGTTCATATGACACATAAACCAAGTGTCTATGGGCTTTGTACACAACGAAATTAAATTTTTACCATAAATATTGAGCCAAAAATTCTTGAATGTTGGTGCAAAAATCTTGGTATCGGTTTATCCCCAGTGCAAGCATTTTATATAGATGTATTCAAGCATCCCTTGTGACCTAAATGCTGAAAATAAGAATTGAGTCACTGACAAAACATTAAAAAAAAAAAAAAAAAAAAAATCCCTTGGCATTGGCAAAATAAGGTAAGCTTTTTGGAGTTACTATAGGGTGCGGTCTACAAGATATTTAGGTTAAGTTAGTTTAGGTTAGACTAGATAGCACACTATAGCAGCACCAGCTTTCTATAGTAGGTATTAGTCCCGGACTATATTATGACTGCTAGGTTAAGTAAGGTTTGTTTGGTGTTTTAACCCCACATTTTCCCTCATCTTCAAACCCTGCCCAGTCAGTGTCCACTTTGGAAGAAATCACCGTTGTGGCTAGTGCACCATAGATGTTGGCAGACGGTTAACACCAGAAGAAGTTGTTGGATTTCGTTCATTGTTTCCACAGATGTTCTTTGGATGATAAGTATATAATAAATATGAAACAACAATGTATAGAACCTAACCTAACCAACCTTACCTAACTTCCTAGCTGGGGCAGGGAAAGAATTAACTTTGATATCTGCTACCAATGAAAGCAACTATCTTAAGAACGTAAGAACATAAGAATGGAGGAAACTGCAGTGGGCCTGTTGGCCCATGCTGGGCAGTCCCATTTACACCCAACCCCTATTGCTCATACTGGGCCAAGCTGTGAGGTGTTACATGGTTGTTTTTCAACTCGTATTTTCGGATAGATATAAGTAACTTTCCTCATTTATTTTTACTCGGCTACACGCACACACCATCCTACATACATGATGTGAAAAAAGTAAAAGAAATAATTCTCCTAAGGACAAACACATAAATGGAATTTACAGTTCTTTCTAAACGAGTTAGCTGACTGAGTTAGGGGAAAACGGTCAGTGTGTGTGTGTTGGGGAGCGCGTTGCTAGGGAATCAGCGTCCCAGCTGATCTTCGTTACTATGGTGAAACAGGGAGTGTATGCAAATGGAGACTGTGTTTTAAACTTTCATTTGGCTTTTATTTACTTTTCTGGCAATACAATACAGTAAGTTTTGTTAGTAATATTCCTCACATTTCCTGGTACTGTATATATAAGAAAACTATGGCTACAGGAGGAATATGCAAAAGTTATTTCCTAAAATACAGTACTACTGTATTTTTTATATCATTAAAGTTTTTAAACATTTAGTATATTCACCGTAGGCTGAAGCACCATTCATATTTTTTTCATTATTATTGAAAAATTAAACAATAAACACAGCCTCTAAGAAAGTGTTTAGTACCCATAAGGGTGGTGAGGTTAAGCCAATGGCCGTATCAGTGAACTAAAAGTAAGTGTACAGTACTTTGTGTACATTACTTTTAAAATTAATTTTGATTAGAAAACATGTACAGTATTTCTTTCATAATAATTGGAGACGTTGGTGTCGTACGTACTGTTTTTTGTTTAAAATGGCGTCTTTTGGGAAAAATTGACTCTAAGGTGGACAACCTCTTATCTCTTCCTCAATTAGTCTGCCTTAGAGAGGTTTTACTGTACATAAATGATATAGATGAAAATATTTTTAACAATGCAAAATGTAAGACTGTGTGTAGGATACAACCCAAATCCCCACTATTCTGTTAATAACACTTTCCTGGATACTTTCAATAAAGTGAAAGATCTTGGTATTGTGATAGATCAATCACTGAAGGCAGTGGTCTAAGTGGGGGCAACAGTGACAAAAGCCAACCAACAATTGGGAATTATAAAGCACACCTTCAAACACAAAGATAGGCAAATGCTCCTTCAATTGTACAAATATCACGTACGTCCCAGTCTGGATTACTGTACACGGTACAGGCATGGAAACCCTCCCTCCAGAAAAACCTAACGTCCTTAGAAAGGTTCAACACAGTGACTAAGATGATTCTTGATTTATGTCATCTTGATTATCCAAATAAATTGAGGGCCTTGGGGTTAACAACCCTTCTGACAAGACACAACAGGGCACAACTCTTGAAAAGGAGGGAAAACATGAATCTGGGTCATGTCACGCACCACCAAATTAATGGGACATGACTCTAAGCTTGGCAACTTATCATACAATAAAAATAACACGAGACAAGACTATCAAGAACGATGGAAGGATCCTACATAGACCACTGGCCTCCTTTCCTCACCCTGACCACCTCCAGTGGGTGGCCATTAAGGCAAATAAAGTAAATATTTATTTATCATCCAAATTAAATAATTTTGAGACAAGTTTCAGCAATAACTAATCTTCAGATTTGTTGTGTCACACCTTGTGTTACACAACTGCTTGTATGGTTTTACTTGACAACACAAACACCTTTACACTATAACAGTCAAACATTTATACAAAACACACACACACTTTTAAACAAATACAAGTACAGTACCGTACATATATACAAACAAACTCTCTTCAATAAATACACATGCACACAAACACATTTACATAAATGTCCACTTTTAGATGAATACACTACTGTAAATTTGTTTAATTAATTCAAGGGTCATAATTAACGCTAATTGGTGAAATTTTTGCATTCTGAATCCAGATCCTTAATCAGTATTTAAAACAGTACAGTACAGTACAGTACAGTACAGTATAGTATAGTACAGTACAGCGCCTCTGATTAATTTGAACCAAATCTACATCATGAACTCATGTGCCCAAACACAAGATAAGGGTAATACATTTAAATAATTAAGCTGCTCCATATTCTTGAAAAATTTATTTAAATGTGAATTAAAACTAATGGGTAGTGTGTATTTGATGTTTTAAATACTGTAGTACAGTACTGTACACAACTGCATGTAAACACAAGTACAGGTTGGGTATCCTTTATCCTAAATGCTTGCCGATTTAAGGGTCTCGGATTTGGGATATATTTGGAACACGTGTATACAGAACTTGTATAATGGGGGTAGCTCACCCAGCAGGGATGGGGCCCAAGTCTATGCACAAAATTCATTTATATTTCATTTACAGCATATGGATATATATATTCTACAGGTAGTTTTATGAAATATAATTTAATATAGTCGAACATCGATATAACACGAGATACGTTCCAAGAGAGGTCGCTTTAAACCGAATTCGCACTAAATAATTTAGTTTGGTACTTGAGAGAAACACAAAATACTAAAAATGCTGAAAGTTTACCCAGATGCACCTCAGGCCATCTCCTAGCACAAACAAAACATTGTTTTTGTAGTATTATGATAATCTGTACTCACCCCTAAAGATGTGAATTACACGAAAGTGCTTGGGAACTTCGTGTTTTCTTTTTCCTTGTGGTTATCAGCATATATATATATATATATATATATATATATATATATATATATATATATATATATATATATATATATGCTATATATATATATATATATATATATATATATATATATATATATATATACTCTCTTTCTATATATATATATATATATATATATATATATATATATATATATATATATATATATATATATATATATATATATATATATTAATTACTGGGTTCATCTGATTGCATGCTGAACCAGCTGTTAACATGTAAGAAAATTTTACTGAATAAATACTGGTATCTATCTACTGTATGATCTTCACAGAGAATTCATTTTATCATTCTGAATTATGTCTACTGCTTCCCATTATAGAATATTAACTGAATAATCAATTATTATTTAATGAAAAAGTCAACATTAAATAAAGAAATTGCAAAAATGTACCAGGAAATATCACATGAAATAATTGATAATTATGATAACTACTATACTGTATATCAATATTTAACAAAAGGAATTATGATAATAATAATAATACTGTAATTGAATAAAGAATATCAACTTAATGATCGATCAAAATCTCCATGGTAACGAGGCTCTTCTGAGGATTTACCACATGTGTAGGACACTTAAGGTAAGATAGTGCAGGTAAGTTAAGGTAAGATAGTGCAGGTCAGTTAAGGTAAGATAGTGCAGGTCAGTTAAGGTAAGATAGTGCAGGTCAGTTAAGGTAAGATAGTGCAGGACAAACAGGAGAATCGACCCAGAGGAATGCGAGTTCAGTATTGCTGGATATGACTCATTTACGAACCTTTCTCAAGAAATTTGCAAGAGGGGTGTGGTTATCTATGCTAAACATGACAACATAGTGCTGTTATTGTTTTCACGAGTCACAAATGAACCACCGGGATATATCATCATTTATATTAATTAATGGGTAAAATTTTACTATAACTACCATAAATATTTTGATGTTTAGATTAGAGATAGGCTATACTGGGTAAATTTTAAGTTTTGGTCATCCCTGTACCTAGGCTTGCAGACTACTGTATGTTTTCTCCGATGGTTTGAGATATGTTATGAACGTTTTAGACCTTTATTTCTATCGGAAATCACTAGTTTTGAGTTACCCCCTCTTGCGGTATGTGGTAACCTTATAACTCATCGCCCTAACCCCCTTACGATGTATGTGACATATAACTCATCACATTTTTGGTAACTTCCCTGACCTAGCCTATACAACTATTTCTTCCTATTCCCCTCTTACCGATGTATGTTAAGCTAACCTTATAACGCATCATACCCTAACCTATGATTTGTGTGTTCAAAAAGCGAATAGAAAAATGCTTTGCAACAGAAATCCAGTATGGATAATGTGCTCATTGTTTAAAGTACTTAATCCCACAGTTAGAATCTTAAGGTTCCCCAGGTGACCAAAAAACCAAATACCAATATTGTTTGAAATGTTTATCCTAAGAAATTTGTTGTATGGGCAGCTAATATCCATTGAATTAGTTAATGTGCCTAGTAATATTTATATATTCAAAATAGTATTACTGTGTTGCACATTAAAGCACAATAAAATAGATAATTTTGTACTATAGGGCAGTCATTCCCCCTGACTGTTCTATGGTTTTAACTCATCATTTTCAACTTTTCCTAGTACCATTTACATCAGAAATGGTTTGAAAAAACTAAAATCCCCCCACCCCTGAACCTAACCCCTGCAGGGCCCAAATCATGATTCACACTATCCCCAGCCTCACACCCATCCCTTGGCCATGGTCGTCCCTAGTCCTTCCACAACATTAAATATAGACATCAGTGACGAAAACTTACAAGATGGAGTTATTGGCCTTTTGCATCATTTTAGCACCCAGCCAGCAAATACACACGTTGAGACTGGTGAGGATTTGTCGGTACTCTTGGACATTAGCACAAAGCACCAACAACACTTTGTTCTTTGCTTGAACATTGTATAAGGCCCAAAATCCTGTATTTATGATGGTAACGACACAAACCTCCACAACCGTCTGCTTCGCCCTCTGCGACTCACACCAACAGTCACGTGACTTTTTAAGAACTTTAACCCACATTTGTTTTATTTTTTTGGCCCAGTTTATTTTAAAATATCATTACCATAGTGACTTTAAGCGTTTTCTTTACCCATTGACCTGCAATTTTACGAAAATATTCCGACCGTCAAGCACCGTTTCCCCCTCCCCATGGTACAACACAACTTGTTTAACATACCTGCACTCAGCAACTAATACCCACACCATAGAGTCCTAGAAGCCCTTACGGCGCCACAAACACGAGGTGATCCACAAACAGCGAACGTAATACTCGGAGAGCCATCAAACACTGTATCAACACACCCACACGGTGCCGCCATTTGTCACTGGCGAGAGCTGATTACCGAACCCTTCAGGTGCTTCGATCTTTCACCTTACTAGCAGCAAATGTAATTTTTCTCGATAACATTATTTTACTTTTGCTTTTTATACTTTCTATTCTCTTCAGTCTTCACCAATTGGCTCCTTGGAAAAACTACCCTTAAAATGGTTAACGAACTCTTTTAACACCATATGTATTAACTACTGTAATTTAGTTCAGTAAATATCTACTGTATTTAAATAGCTTTATATTAACCATAATATAAACGAGTTTGCTCATGAAAATAAAGACACCGTACGTACTTGCAAATAACTGATAAACAGCTGTAGTTGCATACCCATTCCTCACGGCGTCAGCGTGGCTATTGAGTACTGCTGTCACCAAAGACTAATATAAGAAAGACGGAAAAGCGTCTGCCTTTAAAGCAAAGACTATAATAAGACAGGAAAGCATCTACCTTTCTAGAAAAAAAAAACGTAAACCACTGAGCTCAGGTCAACTATAAGCCCGGGGCGCGTGAGCAGTGTTGCCATCTACAAATTTACATTCCCACTACATGAGACTCCAAAACCAGCTAGATTTGACCCCCAACCTGCTAGATTGTAACTGTACATATAATAGCGTGTGTTACCCTCTTTATTTATTTATATATATATATATATATATATATATATATATATATATATATATATATATATATACATAGATAGAATGATATATAAATTATGGTAGTACATAGAAGCATAGCTAATTAGCACACCGGTGGGCATTATAATGTTACAAAAGTAATATAAATGTATAATCAACATCAAAGGATATACATGGCCTACCTTTAAAACAGGAAGAAAGAGGAATCATCGAATTCCTCTACCTCTGTTTCCTCTCGAGATGTACAGTACTTGCTCTTGGTGTTGATTTCAGGATTGGTTTACTGACGTATAGATTTGTAGTTCCAATCAATTTCAAGATATCAGCCGGTATTACATATTCAAAACAATACTTTTCATTTATTTTCAAACCTGCTCGTATTGCAAGAAGAGCATTAGCCATTTTTTTTCCCATTCTGTTTCGAGTTTATTTTTCACTATATGTATCTGGCTGAATATCCTTTCTAGTTCAGCATTAGAGTCGGGTATGGCGAAAACTGAAAAGTAAACTCTGCCAATCCTTGAATGGATTACAATGTGATACGTCCATGTAGTTATGTACACTACTTCATTTCAAAACAGGACAGAGTGTGAAATTTCATTCCATTTCACAAGAGTGAGATCCTTCCACTGACTGCCTATATTTATGCAAGTATAATTATATAACTAAAACGATAGAAATCAGTTAAATCCGCAAAAAACTCTCTAGCAGCTAGACAGTGTAGCCAGGGGGCAGCAGCGCACCCTCCACCAGCTCTACCTCCCACTCGGGAGGTGGCACCAGCCCCGCCTACCAGCCGGGAGGAGGCGAGCACCGTGTTAGCAATGGCATTTCTAACCACACCCTGCAAAATACAGTGTAGTTAGCAAATGCTGCAGGTTCTGAGAATAGAGGGGGGTCCGGAGTTACTACTAAGAGCAGAGACGTTGCCGAGAACAAATGCTGGCTTGAATGTCCTGTACACTAATATTGACACGTTCCTTGATAAGAGAGAGGGGGTTTGAAACACTACTGAAGGTACACAACCCGATATTGTAGGAGTTGTAGAACCGTTATACAAGAACAGGAGAATAGACCCAGAGGAATGCAATTTCAATATTGCTGGATATGACTCATTTACGAACCTTTCTCAAGAAACCTGCAAGAAGGGTGTGGTTATCTATGCTAGGCAAGAACTTAAGAGACAGCCAGGCGAGGGTACAAGGAGAGGATGTTTTTGAAGAGTCCAAGTGGTGTAAAATTAAATTAAAGGGAGGGGGACTTACTCATTTTAGGGTGTATCAACAGATCCCCTGTACTGCGCACATCATTGTCATTCCTAAAAACCCCATTTAATTCATATTACGCTATATAACATTCAAATCCACCGCGCTTGTAGAATCTCAGAAAACGGGAAACACTGTTAAAGGATAACTCACCTACTCAATGTTACTAGACCATGTGTTGTATTGTACCCAGGTACAGTTATATCATATTAATTGTATGTATTCATAGCATTAAGGAGAACTCAGGGTATCCATAAGATGAATGTTGAAGTCCAATTGAGCCGGACTAGTGTACTGTAGGACTAAGTGTGGATCAGGGTTTGAAGGTCATACTATTTACGTCTATGAACGTGTAGCGAACATAACTTCCACAGATATCATATGAAAATACATGAGAACAATGATCTGAAAAAAGGATAAATGTATCAGAACTATGTGAGGTGTTGGAAGTGACCCAGAAATTATACTTGAAAGGAAATAATCTTGTATGCGTCAGTATGAACTTAATACACCTCGTATCCTCACGTGACATATACCCACGACAGGTACAGTGATCAGAGAATCTTATGTCTGTGTTCAAATAGTGCAATGTGTGAGAGGAGGATCCCTCACCACAATTTTAAGTGAAGTTGATACACCCCCGCCATGAACATTCAGCCTTTGTTTTAAGGCGCGTCATGTACCCGCCTCGGGTGTGCCGCGTTGATATTATAACCCAATGAATTTACCCACGAACTAGCAAACCAAGACCTTACCTTAGTGTGTAATTTAGGATTAAAATATGTGTTTATTCGGCATGAGTGACAATATACCGAAAAGTGTTCAGGTGAGAACCGTAAGAAATAAAAGTAAAAATTAAAGATTGGAAACTGTAGGCCTACACGGTGATGAGCGGCAGGGCACTGCCCTCAGTACCCTCCGTTCTACCGTCACCACAGGTCAGTGTCCTATCGGGCTATATCCCGCCCTATAATTAAGGCTTATATAGAAGTTATTACAGTTTAAAGCTTTGCCTGATATATAAGTGTAATAGTAATGTGTTCGGGGGTGTGATAACCGCCTGTCAGGCATTATTTCTCAGTACCCTCCATTCTACCGTCACCTCAGGTTCCATGCGGTCGGAGTGCCTTGCTGCCCGGCAGCCATTATCCCTATGAGCGTCCCAACAGGTGGTGACTACTCCCAGCTATGCCAATCCACTGTGAACCTGTGGATTTCCAGCACACCACTCCAAATGAGTAGTCACAAATGAGGAGACCATGAGAAACTCTGCGGTCGTCACTTGGAGCGATCTATAATACCAGGCGTAGAAATAGTACTGGTATGTCTTTGGGTGAAGCCCTCGTCTTTACCCACCGAGGGCGGTGTGTGAACGAGGTGCCTGTTGTTTATACCTAAAAGTCACAAGGAGTCCCATACCTGCAGGTATGGAGTGTAACATATGTGTTGAGATGGTGCTACTATGTATGATAACCGACGGTGCTATATTCCATACAGGTGGAGCAGTCTGATGTGTTAAGGGATAGTGTAAGGAGGAATGACCGAGGTAAGGTCACAGATTGTTATCGATCTGGTCAATGGAAAACCTAACCCAATGCCAAGTCCACTCTGCACGCTACCTAATGAGCTACATGCTGTCCAGATGGGGTCTGGTGGCAGCGACCCTTAGAAATTAAGATTAGTTAAGTATTTACCCTTAGTATTAGTGACCCCCAGTCTGGCAGTATACCCCAAACTATAGCCCACTAAATCAAAGGAACTTAAGAGCCTTAATGAACAATGCAGCGGTGCTCAACCTTAGCCACTTCTTTATCATGGGTGACTTTAACTGGTGACATCGACTGGAGAAACGAGTTCACCACAAATGACTTGAATAACCCTGCTACTCTTTTTGTAGAAACTCTGAGAGATAATTTTCTGTTCCAACATGTTAAAGACCTGACACATTACAGAGGGGAGCAAACACCCAAGCCACTAGACCTCAGCATAACAAACGAGGAGGGTATGGTGGCCAAACTGGAACATCATGCCCCAGTTGGCACCAGTCACCATGTAGTGTTGTCATTCAGATCTAACTGTTACCTAGTTCAAGTTAAAGCCAGGCCAAGGTGTAAATATTATAAGGGAAATTACGATGGGATGAGGGGTATCCACTGGCCTGACTCACTAAAGCACAAGAACACAGACACTACGCTGAATATCATAACTAGTAAAGTGACCCATTTGATCGATAAATATATACCCAAGACTAAACCCAGTACCTCTAGGAATACGAGAGGATCCCTACACATGTAAATGCCTGGAGGAACAAAAGGTCCCCGATGACTGGAAAATGGCTTAAGTGAGTCCTATATTCAAGAAGGGCGATCATCACTCCACAAATAATTATAGACCAGTGATCCTGACCAGCATAGTGTGCAAAGTACAAGAGCATCGCAAGAGATGCCATGATGGAACATCTGCTACGAAACAACCTTGTAAAGGATTGCCAACAAGCCGATCAGTGGCGAAGAAGATAAAAGTAAATACAAAAATGAAAAAAAGTAAAAGATCAAAAGTGAGAAACGATATATGTATGTTGTGTTGTCAAAGTAAGAGAAACAATTGAGACCCTGCAATTGTGTGTAAATGAGGCAGAAAGAAAGATCAGCAACCTGGGACTTGGTCACAATTTTTGTGATGCCATATGGCAGCAAGGTCTACCATTAGACAACACATTATGCTTCCAATATCTTCCCAGGCGGTAGTACCTCCCTGTTTGATAGCTGCCTACTACCTACTACCTACCAACAATCAAATACTGTACTGTACAATATGTACAGTCCTGTGTTATAAAAAAAATGGGCTTAAATACCATATATTTTTTCATACAATTTTTATTAGTTAATAAATATTCCTCAGGTATCTTTAAATGAAATAAATTTCGCTTTGAACTTAAAATGTAAAAAATATGATATACTGTAGATTGGTACAATAATATTATTGAATTACATGACTTGCTATCTATTTATCACAGTAAATAAAATATACTTATCACCTAAATATTTATGTAAACTATTTCATCAAAGAATCAAAAAGATAATCCTCTTTTCAGACATAAGATAAAAAAGGTTGTCCAATATGATGGCCACTACTTGGCAGAGACATTTTTACAACAAATAAACATGATCAAATATTATACAGAGGCAAACTACCAGAGACAGTGTATGGGGTAGTTAAAAGCACTGGTAATTACTTATGAATGGCACTAATAATATATTCCTTCCATCAGATATAATAAACTAAACCAAGCATATAGAAGAAACTATATGACTGATAGTATGATGCTCATTATTTATTAACTGCACCAAAGGCACTTCTCCCCACAATATAAAATGCTCAGAGTTAAACAAAGAAACAGCCTCTATCATAATGCACTATGGACCTGATACATTGGACTTTCACTGATATTCTGGGTACAATATCTACTTTATTACGCTCTATCTAAAATAATTTCCTTTTGATATTCAGGGTACTTTAAGCAGGTTTGTTAATGCATACACAATATAAAAATGCAGTTTTTTTCTACACATTGGATGGTTTAACCTTTAGGATTTATTCTATAAGTGTCACAACTAAATAAGGAGAATTTAAGACTCACATGACTATCTTATACAGTTGTGCTTTATAATGGTATCAAAATAAGGTTATTGTATACAGTATAATCCCTGTCATTTATAAAAGTTTGAACAAAATATACTAAAAGGATAATAAATAACCAAGGAAATATACTGTACTGTACTCAATGAAACAAAAATACACATTCTTCCAATAGTAGACACTAAATATACAAATGACATTAACTATGTAATTCGTTAACCCATGCCATGTCATCCCATCTTATGAAAACACAAGTTGTCTAATTGGTGACCTATGACATGCAACTGTTTTGTCAGGAACTAAAAATAATAATAAACATCGCTGGCATATCTTCCAACTGCAATTCCATCAAATGTGATGTTGCTTAGAGATGCAAAATTTCTCAGGTCTCTGCTGACTGCAAAAATATTATTTGTTCACATTTCATTATGCAAGGTGGTGCTGGTCACGTAGGTGGTGGACCCAAGAACCGTACGGTGACAAATGGGTGCAGCACGTGGTGAATTGTAGTCCAGCCCGGATGATAAGGCTGTAGCACTGAAGAATCACCAGAAGAAATAGTTAACAGAAGGAAAAATGCTGCTAGCAGAAGCAGCAGAGATGTAAATGCATATCGAGCACCCTGTACCGTCTGCTGGGGGGAGTACGGCCACTGTCCACCTCGAGCCCAACCTATCACGCCCTCTAGCGCCACCATCAGCCAGCTGCAACGGTTGAAGATACAAGTAAAATCGTAACCTCTATTACTGTATACAGTTAAGGTACTCTGAAAGGACTGTTACATAATTCTCTGAATCTTGCAACTAAGCTATTCTTAAGTAACTCTAGGTACAGTACACTTCTCCAACTGCAATATACTGTATACAGTATAATTATGTACAGTACAGTAAACACTTGGCTGTTTTCACTATAATTATTTTGTTTATAATTTTTTTTATCCACTTCCTTGAGGCTTGCAGACATTTAATGATATGAACAACTTTTCAAGGGTGTAAGAAGAAGTTAAGTGAGCACTAAGAGTCCTGCTGGTACTATACTATTATACCAAGTAAGAAAAAAAAGAATGTACTCAGTATGTGAAAAATTTGTCAAGTATAAAAACAATCATACAACATGTTAACAAAATTAAACAAAATATCTACAATATTTAACATAAGCAATCATGGAACAATGGCAACTGAATACTGCACTGCTAGGTAAATGACAATACAGTTTTGAGTCTTTTAAGTACCTAAGGACCACGAAGTGATCCATGACACTTACTGCTGAGGTTGAGGATTTGGGATCGGTGTGGGAGTAGCACTTGGTAAGGGAGCATCAGGTGCTGTTGACTGAGATGCTGATGATAGATTAGACTCTTCACTCAATCTGAAAGATAACAATAGATTAAGATACTAACCAAAACTCTCCCCTTTTTTACTTATATCCTCTTTGCTACTAATCGACTCGTCAGCCACTTGGGTGGTCGGCCATATCTCTGTTATGCACTGTTGGCAAGTACTGACTCCTGAATGTATCTGTACCTGCCCCAGTGTTGGTTAAGTCTGGTCTTGAAAGAGGTCACCCTCGGTGCCATCACAACACTCTCTGGCAGATGCCAGAGAGTGTTCCAAAAGTTTATAATTCTCACTCTGAAAAGTTTGCCCTTACAGTTTTCTGGATTAGTGGCTTCTTCAACCTTGAGCTGTGACCCCTTGTGTAGGTGTAGGATGATTCTTGCCCCTTAACATATTATAATAACTATCAGCATTAAATCCACTTCTTCCTAAGATAATCCCAAGCCTAAAATCCTTAAATAAACTTTTATCTGTTTCCTGATTGAAGTTTCTCAGGTGCTTTGCTATCATGTCATTCTACTGCTTCTCGTAACTGATCTGTATCAAACAATGTTTTATAATTCCCAAGTCTTATTCTTTTACCTTATTTCATTTAGATAAACTCATTTAATTTCTTTGCACACATTTTACTTCCATTAAGGGGGATTCTGGTTTGAGGTGAAAGTGCTTAATTTTGGTCAATTGTTATGCTATTCCTGTCATCAATCAAGGATCATATGTACATCAATTCTAACCCCTAATCCCCTTCTACCCTTTCAATTTTTTCAACCCTTTACACCCCTTTCTAAATTTATTCATTCAGTATTGTACTCCTATTAGATAAATTAGTATAGACTATAAAACATTAATGGCAATTTTTTTTATCTATGTACCAACAACATGCACACCTTGACCATCGCACCATCTAATACAGTACGTCTTATACTGTATACCTAAGCAACAGATACACAGGATACAACCACCATCAGAATTACACTACCTTCGATCACCATTCTGCAGGCTGGGCTCGACAGCATACAGGTCTGGGTGGAGCTGAGCGAGGCTGTTAATTATGGATGAGTTTATGGACGGGTTTTTATTCGTAGTCGAAGAGGGCGAGTCTTGACCTTCTTCGCCACTCTCACTGCCTTCCTCGGTGATACTGCTGTATACCCTGTATATGGTATAAGTTTAGCCACTAGTATTGCTCCAGATCCTCAACTTTCAACACTAGTATCTGTGCTGCTCCACCTTCAAAATTTCCAACAATAGTACTGCCCCAGATCATGAATTCTCAATGCTACAGCCACCTCATACCTACAATGTTACATGAACCTACGAATAAGGCATTAGATTTTGTGTACCCTACTGTACTCCAAAAAGAGAAGCAAATCACTTTTTAAGAGCATTGTCAGGGACAACATACCTAGTTATAAGAACAACCTTTGTCTAAAACCTACCAACTCATTTACTTGATTTTCCTTCTCCTCACAATAGTCTGTGATCTTCAGCTCATTGTCATAACTACAAATCATATGCCTTCAATTACAAAAATGGCTCATTAGTGAAACATTCTAACGAGAAACTTACCCAGTAGGAGGCTGCCCATTTTCTTCTGTATTATCTTTAGATGTGCTGGTAGTTGAAGAATTGGTAGAACTAGAACTGGCTGCTGCAGGTGCTGTTGTGGTTGCAGCTGCAGCTGCAGCAGCAGCAGCAGCTGTTGCAGCCAGAGCAGCAAACTTTTCTTGAAAAGGTTTCAAGTCTGGCATAAGTGATGCTCGTCGTCTTGACCCTCTACTGCTCGTCAGGTAGGAATTGGGTTGTGACTTTGTGAGGCCGGAAGAGAGACTAATGCGTCGATTATCCTGGGACTGTTAAGGAATAAATTACACTGTAAGATATACGAAAATAATAACTATTTTTCTGGCAAGATGATCAGACAACTTAAACAGTAGATGTGTTTAGTAATGAAAATATAGATATGTATGGATCATATGAGACAAGCATGAATTGGAAATATTTTTTGTTAGATGCCAAAAAATATTTGTAACACATGAAAAAAGATGCTTGATGTTGAGGATGATCTGCAAAAATCTTATGCAATATACATATATATATATATACAGGGTGTCCCATAAGTTTCCATACATATGGTTTTTAACATTGGATTGGTCGGCGTGGTCCTGTGGAGTGGCCTCCCAGATCCCCAGACCTTACCCCACTTGATTTTTACCTTTGGGGGCATTTGAAGGCCATGGTGTATCAGGAAAAGATACAAAACATAAATCATCTCAAGCAACGTATCACCAACGCCATTACAAGCATAACTCCAGCTGTGCTTGAACGTGTTCTTCAGCAGTGGAGGACACGCATTGAAGAGTGTTTTCAACAGAATGGTAGTCACGTAGAGCATATTATATAAATAAAAATGGATTTTCATATAAAAAGGTTTATTTTTCCTATGTATGGAAATTTATGGGACACCATATATATATATATATATATATATATATATATATATATATATATATATATATATATATATATATATATATATATATATATATATATATATATATATATATATATATATATATATATATATATATATATATATATATATATATATATATATATATATATATATATATATATATATATATATATATATATATATATATATATATATATATATATATATATATATATATATATATATATATATATATATATATATATATATATATATATATATATATATATATATATATATATATATATATATATATATATATATATATATATATATATATATATATATATATATATATATATATATATATACACAGTGACCCCTCCGTTAACGAACTCAATCCGTTCCAGAAGGTCGTTCGTTAACCGAAAAGTTCGTTAACCGAAACCATTGTTTCAATGGGTTTTTGGGTAATTGGTTCCAGCTCACCGAAAATTTCCTAAATTCAACAAAAATGGTAGAAAAGTTCACTTACTTTGAGGTGTGTATGTAGAAGGCTCCTGGATGATGATGATGATGATGATGGGATTTAGAATGGGGGTGGAGGAGAAGGAAGAAGAGAAGGCATTGGGGTGGAGAGAAGTCACCCATGGCGCCATTCACCCATAAAATTTTAGCTCTCTTGGTGTAATTCAAGATTATTTTCTTTAAATCAACACTGCACTGCATTATATATTGTCAATATGTAAAATATATTTCAAAATGACCAATAATTTGCTTGGAAACACAGAAAAAAAGTGTTTAGTTGAAGAGAGTCTCAAGCAAGATGTTACCTCCAGTGAAAACAGAGAGAGACTAACTCCTGTTAACTGTGTTAAGAAGGCTGGATGCCGAGCATTAAACTAGTCACTTTACCTTCAATTATGTTCAATAATTGTTAAAATGGCTAAAAAATTTAATATTAAACTTTTAAAATTATTGAATAGTATAAACTTCTTGATATTTACTAAAATAGTAAGGAATTTAAGTCCTAGAACCAATTAATGTATTGGCGGACTGATACTAAAGCTGGTTGCCCGGTCAGTGCAAGCGAAAACATGTTGAGGTCGGTTCGTAAGAACTTCGTTAACCGAATTTTTTTTCGTTAACCGAATTGAGGATCCTTATGGAAGGCAGTTCGTTAATCGAAATTACGTTAACCGAGGTGTTCGTTAAGCGAGGGGTCACTGTACTGTAATAAGAAATTGTGATATTTATTAAATAACAAAAATGAGTAATAGTTGGATGTACACCCACTAAAAAATTATTGGGCACCCTTACGGCGTGATACAATATGACACAGGTGCCGAATAATTTTTTAGTGGGTGTACACCATGTAACAACAGAGGAGGCAGTTGTTGATACACTGTGGAGATGAACAAGGGCTGTACATACTGTACAATTTTAGTTTAAATCAAATTTATTGTTATTAAATTCAGTTTATTCAATTATTATTTTAACATTTAATAATTTAAGTGTACTGTACAGTTAGAGATGCGTGTGTATGAGGCACTGATGACCCCAGTGTATCACTACAACGAAAACCACACCTAGTGAGTCACTCAGTAATGTATGAATCAGTTTACCACATATTGTATAGTGATTTCAATATACAGTACAGTAAAAATCATTACTATTTTACTGAAAATATGTTTGCAAAAGGTTAAACTACTCCCAACCCTCCTGTGTGGGAACTTAAACAAGCAGAAAAGTTTGTGTATTTGGGAAGCAACATGGTAGATGTAGGGAAGAAATCAAAATAAGAATGGGGCATGCAAAAATACCATTTAATAATCTAAATGACCTAATGAAAAGGGACATTAACTTCAATTTGAGAAAAAGGCCACTGAAGGCTTTATATGACAGTGACTGTTTGTTGTATGGGAGAGATGCATCCATGGCATGGACGCTTTCAGCAGACACCTTTTATTTTTATTTTTATCCTCTTCGCCACTGATCGGCTCGTTAGCCGCTTGGGCGGTCAGCCACGTCTCTGTTATGCACTGTTAGCAAGTTCTGGGCATGCACAGGCTCCTGAATATATCAGAACCTGCTCCAGTGTTGGTCAGGTCTGATCTTGAAGAAGCTCACACTCGGTGCCATCACAACACTCTCTGGCAGACTGTTCCAACAGTTCACAGTTCTCACTTCAAAAAAGTTTGCCCACAAAATTTTTTGAACTTGTGACTTCTTCAATTTTGAGCTGTGACCCCTTGTGGGACAGACGTCCACCAGCTCCAGGCATGTACATTCGACCGAGTAGTGCCCCTTGAAATGTTTGGAGGTCTTTGAAATGTGGTATTATAGGCTACACTGACAGGAAAGTAAATTAAGTACTAAGATTAGCAAAAACTTCAAGAGAAATACTTGAAATGTTCAGAAAAAAGAAAAATTAGATACTTTAGTCATATAATTTCGAGTGAGGGGATAACAACAGAAACAATAATGGGCAAAGTTGAGGGTAGGAGGACCAGGGGAAGGCAGAGACTATGATGGATGAATGCAATTAACAACTAGGTCCCAGAGATACAAAATCTTGGAGGATTTGTAAAAAAAGTCCGAAAAAGTTTGGAGTGGAGGACTGTGGTCATCGACCCACAGTTTTGAGTTTGGTACTCTGATTAAACTTTCCTGTGTACACTTACAGAAAAATACTATGCTTAAGGAAATGATAAAGAATTCTAGGTACAGCCTGACCTTGTTGGTACATCCAGCAAGGCTGAGGGCTCGTACACGTCTGCTGGCTGCTGTGTAGTCTGATGATGACTGACTGAGGGCACCACTGGCTCCTGGTGATACCGGCAGCTCAATTTGATACTCATTAAGTACTCTGAAACAGGTGAAGAGAATAAAAGTGGGTCCCATAGGAATGACTCCCATTATGGACAGTGTGGATACAACACATTGTATACAGCACTAAGCCCTTGGTATGCAAAAGTCAGAGTAAAGTTAACTGCCCATTTACAGCTGGGTTGACTGGGAATGCCCCAGATCAAACCAGTAACCCTCAGAATGGAAGACTGTTGGATCCACTCGTTAAAACACCTTAATATTATCAGATTTGACATACAGATACTGTACAGTACAGTAGACCCTTGCCATTCGCGAGGGATAGGCGACTCGTTGCGTTGAGGGAGAAGGCTCGCTTGCTAGCCGCCCAAGCCACCAGCTACGTACCACGAATCGTCGAAACCGCAAATCGTAAACCCACGAATGGGAGGGGTCTACTGTACTCTTAAACCACTTGAACCTGAAGTCATCTGAAATTTGACTGCAGGTGGAGCCTGTTGTGTCCCACAGTTCCCCTACACTGCCCCACTGCCTTATTACTCATTACCTCTTCTGAACAAACCAATGCAACACTGTGTAATGGCTGCAACAGTGGTCCAAGACCTCATTTCTGATTAACTGTAAAAAAGATATGACCATTCATTCTCTTCACTGTCATTTCTGTCTCAAATAAAACTCACTCCAATTCTCATTCAAGTCATGAAATTCAGAGGGAACAAGGGAACCTAATCTTTCAATTTTCAAGGATTAGGAATCCATTGTGTCTCACCCCTTGTGTATGAGTCCCCCTCTGAGCTGAATAAATTTGTCTGGCATCAGTCAAATAAAATATTATACAAGACTTCCCCATAGTAAAGGGTTTATACAAAGAGTATAAACAAATTATCTGTTACAATCAAAGGATACAAGAAATCCAACCTATTAAATTCAAAAGATATAAGGAATTAAATTAATCAGATTCTCTGTATATAAAGAAAATCACTTTGTTAAAATAAAATATGCTAATAAAGCCAGCAAACTTGAACAAAGCGGAAGCCAACCTTGATATTTCAAAGGAAGAGAATCCAATCTGTTGTACAGTATTCAAGATTCTTATATTGTACAAAGGGTTTCAATCTGCAAAATTAAAGGAAAGATGCATCCAATCTACTAAATTCAAAGGACATATATTGCAGTATTGGAATTACTGTATATGTTAAGTATAAAGGAAATAAAAGAATTCAATCTGTCAAAATCAAAAACTACCATATATGGAAACTGAATACAGACAGATAGATCAAATTTCCATACAAGTCTAAAATGGCTCTGCTAGAATGGTAAAACAGACAGCACAGGAAGGTACCTTAACTAAGGATAGCCCAAGGAGACCATTAAAAGCTTCTCAAACATCAAAATCAAAGATTTTTTTTTTCTATCTGTAAAATAAAGAATTATGAGAATTTCCATCTTGAAATCTCACATTTTAGGGGATCCATGGGACAAAAGCCAGATCACCTGAAGATTAGGCACCCCAGCTTAATGGGCATTTCACTTAATGATTAAACACCTCAATTTTAACCTAACTCAACATAAACCAAACCAACTTAAACCTAACAAAATAAAACCTAACCTAACCCAACTTAAACCTAATCTAACCCCAAATTTGATCATCAGGTGAAATAAATTGAGGAGCCTAATCTGGTATATTCAGTGGGAACTTACCGACGCATCTCCTCGAGTTCCTGGTGGTCGCGTTCGTACATCCGCTTGACGTTCTCCACATGAAGCAGGAGGACCTCTAGGGCTCTTGACACTCGCCATTCTTGCTGTACGGCTCCCCACACCTACGGGGGTCAAGGCGGGGAGTTAGCGGTAGTGCATTGGCCGAGAGATAACTACTGTACCCGGTATATAGACAGACAGACAACCAGATAGATAGATAGATAGATAGATAGATAATACCCTGGAGTTATAAATAAATACTGTAGAGAGGGAGGTAAATATAAAGACTGTAGATAGATAAATGGATGGATAGATGGAGAGAAAGAGATAGATAAGAGTGATATATAGATGATAGAATTAGATAAAGAAAGAGTATGAAAAAAGATATGATAATATAGATACCTAAAAGATAGATAATTAAAGATACAGAGACAGACAGTAGGAGAGAGATAAATAAAGAAATAAATGAGAGAGAGAGAGAGAGAGAGAGAGAGAGAGATAAACTGTGTAATATATGACCCAGGAAAGGAACTGTTCACCTCTGAGTGATTGTTAGTAATCATAAGAGGAACAAACATAAGATGACCTTCAACCATTGTCAAATTTTTCACTTACAACAACAACACAAGAGCAATGGTGATGAAAAGGAATAAGAATGACAACATTAAATGAAAAATATCAATTGGAGTAATCTCTGGGTCCCATTACTTAACATAATTCAATGCCTTCACCAAGATGCTTGTAAGAATCTATGAAACTCACATATTTTCTAAACAATCAGGCCAGAGTACACACTGTGGGTTGGTAGTACTAGGCCAGAGTACACACTGGGATGGTAGTACCAGGCCAGAGCACACTGTGGGTTGGTAGTACAGTACTAGGCCAGAGTACACACTGGGATGGTAGTACAGTACTAGGCCAGAGCACACTGTGGGTTGGCTTAAGTACTCCCCTACAAATGCACACAATAACTGTATCTGTTTACCCAATAATTTACAGGAAGTTACAAGGGAGTGTTGACAGTGCTGACAACATTGTCTCACTCACCCCCAACCACCTACTGTACAGTATACACCGCCACTACTACCCCGCCACCACACATTTATGCTACATATTTACGCAACGATCCCTCTACCACATGTGCAGGAAATATCAAAATAAAATTCAAGGATTCTTTAACATATGCGTGTGTAGTAAACAACTAATAGCTTGACCTTTCTATTGATAATGTTCAGATCACTTCAACATGGATACGGTATTGTGAATAATAAGTTATGTATACAATATAGTTTGTTCTGAAAAGCTTAAGTACACCACCATAATCCTTCTGTACATCTTCATAACAGTTCTGAGGCAGCGAACATCAGCTATTCAGTACCAAGACTGCATAATGGGATACACACTGTTCCAACTCTCACTTCTTTCCCGGCAAGTAGTTGTAGTGGATTTCTCCCCTACAAACGCTGTTTGTCGCTGAGTAGCCGACCCCGCGAATTCCCCAGTGTATGCCTTGTGGTCTGGGTCAACCAGCGCCGCCATACATCACGGAGGTCAACTACTAAGCCACGCCTACCCCCGCTATTTAAGACCTGACCTCGTGGTGACCTTTCTCTTCTTCTAGCTACAGCCGCAGCAAGCTACACCACCTCCTCCGCCGCTGCCTGGCGGCCCTCGCTCCCGCCGGCGAGCATCGCGACCCACAAGCTGGTCCTCCTCTGAGCACCCTCACCAACCAGCTCTCTCTACATCACGCTTGTAACCACGCTGCCACTTCCCAGCACCAAGCTGCATTGTAAATCCAATACAACATGTATACAGAGAGCACATTGTGAGTTTCCTTTCTCCATCCCATCCTGAGTGTGAACCCAAACATCCCATACCCCACATAGTTACATATATATTTTTTTACTATCACTAACGTATTCATCTTTTAATTCTACACAACAGTTTTGGTGCAGCTAACAATAAATAAAACCATAAATACAGATAGAATGATAAAGAGGCAACGAGATACGTATATATGGGAGGTGCAAATGTATAGCATATTGCCATCCCCATTACAGTGCAGTACATCTAGTCACCCTCCGCCAGCTACAACATGTTTTTAAGTGGCTCACAACCTCGTCGCCACCTTTTGTATCACCTGTAGGACACCGCTTCTGTAGGTGAGGTGAAACTCCGGCTGGGGGAGGGAAACATTTGTCTTAAGACTTATATATTTGCTGGAACTGTCTCCCTCATACACTGGGGTCATGTCAACACCCTCAACCCAAAATGGCTAGGCCTCTACACTGTCTCTTTACTTAGATGGGATGTTATTTGACCTAATTTAACCTCTCAAGAACAATGTTATCTTACTCAGAGGAAATAGGCCACTGTACTGAAAGGTTTAATACATTGCACTTAGAGGAACATAACACAGTACAGGTGTAAAGTACTTGAGGGGTTATCATCATACTGAAGGGGTTAAGATCCAAATGTCCCTATCTCCAAGTCTTAGGCCCCACTTTTCAAACTTATATAAGGTACTGATCATTCACTTATATAAACAAATAAATGTTATGTATAAAATGTGAGTGATAACATCTTCTGTCCTGATGCCAATTACTATGATATTTTTTTTTTTTTACCTCAGATGCATAAACGAGTCTAGTGGAGGAGGTTGCCAAGATATCAAGGTGTCGGCGGACCTGTGTGACGGCGTCTATCAGCTCAGTATCAAGGCAATCTGCATGTAGCGCCTGCCGAGACAAACACATCCAGATTAAACTATTTTCACAGCGATGAACACAGGGTCACTGTGACTTTCAAGATGTGATGTTTGTGTTTACCCGGGTCCTTCATCAAGGGACTCTGTAAACACAAACATCAAGGGACTCTGTAAACACAAACATCAAGGGACTCTGTAAACACAAACATCAAGGGACTCTGTAAACACAAACATCAAGGGACTCTGTAAACACAAACATCAA
Organism: Homarus americanus; assembly: GCF_018991925.1. Lineage (NCBI taxonomy): Eukaryota > Metazoa > Arthropoda > Malacostraca > Decapoda > Nephropidae > Homarus > Homarus americanus. The sequence goes on from NW_024713650.1 coordinate 4,694,584, forward strand.
GGGACTCTGTAAACACAAACATCAAGGGACTCTGTAAACACAAACATCAAGGGACTCTGTAAACACAAACATCAAGGGACTCTGTAAACACAAACGGGACTCTGTAAACACAAACATCAAAGGGACTCTGTAAACACAAACATCAAGGGACTCTGTAAACACAAACATCAAGGGACTCTGTAAACACAAACATCAAGGGACTCAGTAAACACAAACATCAAGGGACTCTGTAAACACAAACATCAAGGGACTCATACACTTACAAACATCAGGGACTCCTGTAAAGCACAAACATCAAGGGACTCTGTAACACAAACATCAAGGGACTCTGTAACACAAACATCAAAGGGACTCTGTACCACAAACATCAAGGGACTCTGAAACACCAACATCAAGGGACTCTGTACCCACAAACATCAAGGGACTCTGTAAGCTTTACAAACATCAAAGGACTCTGTAACACAAAACATCAAAGGGACTCTGTAAACACAAACATCAAGGGACTCTGTAACACACAAACATCAAGGGACTCTGTAAACACAAACATCAAGGGACTCAGTAAACACAAACATCAAGGACTCTGTAAACACAAACATCAAGGGACTCTGTAAACACAAACATCAAGGGACTCTGTAAACACAAACATCAAGGACTCAATACACACAAACATCAAGGGACTCTGTAAACACAAACATCAAGGGACTCTGTAAACACAAACATCAAGGGACTCTGTAAGCTTACAAACATCAAGGGACTCTGTAGCACAAACATCAAGGGACTCTGTAAACACAAACATCAAGGGACTCTGTAAACACAAACATCAAGGGACTCTGTAAACACAAACATCAAGGGACTCTGTAAGCACAAACATCAAGGGACTCTGTAAGCACAAACATCAGGGACTCTGTAAACACAAACATCAAGGGACTCTGTAAACACAAACATCAAAGGGACTCTGTAACACAAACATCAAGGGACTCTGTAAGCACCAACATCAAGGGACTCTGTAAACACAAACATCAAGGGACTCTGTAAACACAAACACCAAGGGACTCTGTAAACACAAACATCAAGGGACTCAGTAAACACAAACATCAAGGGACTCTGTAAACACAAACATCAAGGGACTCTGTAAACACAAACATCAAGGGACTCAGTAAACACAAACACAAGGGACTCTGTAAACACAAACATCAAGGGACTCTGTAAACACAAACATCAAGGGACTCTGTAAACACAAACATCAAGGGACTCTGTAAACACAAACATCAAGGAACTCTGTAAACACAAACATCAAGGGAATCTGTAAACACAAGCATCAAGGAACTCTGTAAACACAAACATCAAGGAACTCTGTAAACACAAACATCAAGGGTCTCTGTAAACACAAACATCAAGGGTCTCTGTAAACACAAACATCAATGGACTCTGTAAACACAAACATCAAGGGACTCTGTAAACACAAACATCAAGGGACTCTGTAAACACAAACATCAAGGGACTCTGTAAACACAAACATCAAGGGACTCTGTAAACACACACCAAGGAACTCTGTAAACACAAACATCAAGGCAATTCCCCTGTAAACACAAACATCAAGGACTCTTATTAACATTACTGTACTGTTATTATTATTACTGTAACCTTTATTAATATTACTGAAGAAAGAGAGAGAGAGAGAGAGAGAGAGAGAGAGAGAGAGAGAGAGAGAGAGAGAGAGAGAGAGAGAGAGAGAGAGAGATTTATAATTAATATTCACTGACCAAGACAGAACTCCTCAGCTGGTCGATCTCCGTGTCAAAGTTAGTCTCCGCTGTGTCCCGTTGTCTCTGCTGCACGTCCAGCCGCTGTCTCAGTGTTAGTCTGTCTGTCTTGAAGGCCAGAGACAGCTGCGTGAACTTGCTCTGCCGGTAGACAAACCACAGCTGTTAGTGAGGCTGTTGGTCTTACACACACACACGTACACACACACACACACGTACACACATACATAAACGTGCCTGCTAATGTTCATACACACACACCTGCCAATTTCAACACACACACAAACACACACGTACATACATACACACACCTGCTAATTTCAACACACACACACACACACACACCTACATACATACATACATACATACAGATATATACAGATACATACATACATACATACACACAAACCTACCTACATACATACACACACCTACCAATTTCAACACAAACACATACATACATACATACACACGACTGCTAATGTTAACATACACACAGTTTCATCAACTTTCATCAATTCTATCTATCTATCTATCTATCTATCTATCTATCTATCTATCTATCTATCTCAAGTGGGTGATAGAAGAACTTACCTCTATCTCCTGTGCCGAGAGATTTTCATTGCTGGAACACAAAAAGTAAACAAACATTATTATTGTATAAAGTCGAGAGAGAGAGAGAGAGAGAGAGAGAGAGAGAGAGAGAGTATCCATACATAACCTCTCCCACCACAAAAAAATACATAATTAATATTGACTTTGAAAACAACGAGACTCCAATCACCAATCAGAAGATAAAGAGATTGGAAATAATGAAAAAATACATTAGAACCTCCAAAAAGTCCCCCCCCCCTCCAATCTCCAAATCTAATCACAATGACACAATCTCACTCGAATTCTCCCATCGGAAGTTCATATCCTGTGTGTGTGTGTGTGTGCTCGAAGAATATCAGAAAATTCCTTATCGGTACATACATATACTCGAAACAAACAAACAAACACACACACACACACACACACACACACACACACACACACACACACACACACACACACACACACACACACACACACACACACACACACACACACACACACACACACACACACACACACACACACACACACACACACACACACACACACACACACACACACACACACACACACACACACACACACACACACACACACACACACACACACACACACACACACACACACACACACACACACACACACACACACACACACACACACACACACACACACACACACACACACACACACACACACACACACACACACACACACACACACACACACACACACACACACACACACACACACACACACACACACACACACACACACACACACACACACACACACACACACACACACACACACACACACACACACACACACACACACACACACACACACACACACACACACACACACACACACACACACCACACTCTGTAACAACACCATGTTCAAAAATTTTCCTTAATTCCAATTCAGTTTAAATAGCTGGTACTCGTTATATGGTACAGAACTAGTTAGTATCTGTGGCAGTAGGTGTGGTGGTAGTACAAGGTGTGGTAGTGCAAGGTGGGTAGTATATGTGTGGTGGTGCACAAGGGTGTGGTAGTACAGTGGTAGTACAAGGTGTGTGGTAGTATATGTGTACATGGTGTGGTAGTGGCCAAGGTGTGGTTGTACAAGGTGTGGTAAAGGTGTGGTGGTAGTACAAGGTGGTAGAGTACAAGGTGTGGTGGTAGTACATGTGGTAGTACAAGGTGTGTGGTGTACAGTGTGTGGTAGTACAAGGTGTGGTAGTGCAAGGTGGTAGTGTGTGTGTATATGTGGTTGTACATGGTGGTGGTTGTATGTACAGGATGTGTGGTAGCATGTGTGGTGGGTAGGTACAAGGTGTGGCAGCAAATGTGGTAGTACATGTGGTGGTAGTACATGTGGTAGCAAGGTGTGGTAGGCAGTGTGGTGGTAGTACAAGGTGTGGTAGTGCAAGGGGGTGCTGGGGTGTGTGGTATTATATAAAAGTGGTTGTACATGGTGTGGTTGTACATGTGGTTGTACAAGGTGTGGTAGTACAAGGTGTGGTGGTAGTACAAGGTGTGGCAGTACAAGGTGTGGTAGTACAAGGTGTGTGTGGTGGTAGTACATGTGTGGTAGTATAAGTGTGGTTGTACATGGTGTGGTTGTACAAGGTGTGTGGTGGTAGTACAAGGTGTGGTGGTAGTACAAGTGTGTGGTGGTACAAGGTGTGGTACAAGGTGTGTGGTAGTACAGGTGTGTAGTGAGAAGGTGTGGTAGTATAAGATGCGGTTGTACATGGTGTGTATGGTGTGGTTGTACAAGGTGTGGTTGTACAAGGTGTGGTGGTACAAGGTGTGGTAGTATAAGATGCGGTTGTACATGGTGTGGTTGTACATGGTGTGGTAGTACAAGGTGTGGTGGTAGTACAAGGTGTGGTAGTACAAGGTGTGGTGGTAGTACAAGGTGTGGCAGTACAAGGTGTGGTTGTATAAGATGCGGTTGCACATGGTGTGGTTGTACATGGTGTGGTTGTACAAGGTGTGGTGGTACAAGGTGTGGTGGTACAAGATGGTATAGTTCCCCTAGTTATAAGACGTGGTACAAATAGTTATAATAGTCGTTGGTACAAAAGTTATCAATGAACAAGTTGTGTGAGGGAAAGAACTCCACCTGTTCTTGACCGCCTTGACCAGGTCGTAGAAGGAGGTGATGTGCTCAGGGATAGGGAGGGTCTTCTCCATGGTGCCAGGTGTGTTGCTCTGCCCTGGGGGGTGAGGAGACGATGGCACTGGGTCATCCTTCGAGGTTGAGGGCTTTTCCTCCAACCTTGAGGGAGACGAGGAGGAGGTGGTGCTGTTGCCGTCTCCTCCTCCTCCTTCTTTGCCTTCTTCAGGTATACCCGGCACCGGACACCTCACGCTCGGGTTATCTTGCGCCCGTGTGGGACATTCCGGCACCGGACCCGAGGCTTCAAGATCCAGCCTACTGCCCCTGCCAAGACCCCGAGTGTCCGATCTAGTCGTTTAAAACGGGGCAGGTGTGGGCGTGAGGGTGGGCGACTGAGCGTGAAGGTGGGGCTCAGAGCATTGTGTGGATGTTCCTTGAGCGGTGCAGGAGTAGGCGTGGACACAGGCAGAGATCCTTTGAACGACACTGGCGGTGATGTGTGTTGGTGGAGTCGCAACACATAGGGTTTATCCCATGAGCGGCCGAGAGTGACCTGGCGTAGTTATAACATGTGTCTGACGTGGGTGTAGGTGTAAGCGTGAGGTGCAGGTGTAGTACACAGCACGCACCGGAGGGGCAACACTGAGAGACATGTCACATCCTCCTCGGCCCTCAGCCACCATCAAACTTTACTTATCACAACATCCTGTTCTTCCGACACACACACGCGCGCGCGCAAACACAAAAGTTGACCAGATCTCCTGATTTCACAAATGCATAGACTGTTGCAGCACTATATGTAACACAAAAATAAACACTTCTTCACAACACGGAATTTGAAAATACTGTAACTTTCAGTACAACGTTACTTATAATTATCATATAAAAATGTAACAAATTCTGAACCTGAATTTTGATCCATGACAAGGCAGGGGTGATCGCAATCCCCCGCCCCCCTTACAAAAAATCAAGTTACCGGGTATAGCTGTCTGGGTACACCTGTCCACTTGGTCATGTCTGAAGGCGTCTGGGTACACCTGTACGTTAACCCCTTCACCACGGTGACGCTACAACTTGGACAGGTAACTTAGCTGGTTTGATTTATGGAGAGACAGACGCAAATCTGAAGGATCAAACAGAGAGACAGACACACGTACAAATCTAACCTAAACACACTGGTTGTAAATGGCAACATCCTGATGCTCCTCATTATAGCGGGAACCCTCAGATAAGATAATATAGCGGCTGGGTAAACAACAACAACAACAACAACAACAACAACAACAACAACAACAACAACAACAACAACAACAACAACAACAACAACAACAACAACAACAACAACAACAACAACAACAACAAATAACAACAACAACAAGAACAAGAACAAGAACAAACAACAACAACAAACAGCAACAACAAATAACAACAACAACAACAACAAGAACAAACAGCAACAACAACAACAACAACAACAACAACAAACAGCAACAACAACAAACAACAACAACAACAACAACAACAAACAACAACAACAACAACAACAACAACAATGCCAACAAATAACAAATAACAACAACAACAACAACAACAAATAAACAACAACAACAACAACAACAACAACAACAACAAATAAATAAACAACAACAACAACAACAACAACAACAACAACAACAACAACAACAACAACAACAACAACAACAACAACAACAACAACAACAACAACAACAACAACAACAACAACAACAACAACAACAACAACAACAACAACAACAACAACAAATAACAACAACAACAACAAATAAATAACAACAAATAAACAACAACAACAACAACAACACACACTTGACGTCTGTAGATAAGTGTAGAGGCTGCTGCTTGTACGCTGAGGAGGGCAGGGATTAGGATTGGAAGTACTTTGGTGGCAATTTGGGGGAGGGGGGGAGGGGGGATTGGTTCAGGATCAAGGAAAAAGGGGGAGGAAATTTGAAGGAAAGTAAGAGATTGACAGTATCAGGGCTCGACCAGATATTCCGATAAGTGTGTGTTTTCACACACACATAAGAACATAAGAAAATAAGGAGTCTGCAATAGGCCGGTTGGCCTGTGCATGGCAGCTCCTGTCGAGAGTTACTACCACTCTCTATCATCCATGAATCTATCCAGCCTCCTTTTGAAACTTTCCAGCGTTCCCGCACTTACTACAAAGTTGCTAAGCTTGTTCCACTCGTCCACCACCCTATTTGTGAACCAGTTCCTTCCTATCTCCCTCCTAAACCTAAACTTATCCAACTTAAATCCGTTGCTACGAGTCCTATCCTGCTCGGATATTATAAGAACTTTATTTATATCTCCTTTATTGATTCCTTTCACCCACTTAAATACTTCTATCATATCTCCCCGCACTCTTCGTCTTTTTAGGGAATGCAAGTTTAGTTTCTTTAACCTATCTTGATATAGAAGGTTTCTAAGTCCAGGAATCATTTTCGTCATTCTTCGCTGCACCGACTCCAGTGAATTGATATCCATTCTATAATAAGGGCACCAGAACTGAACAGCATAATCGAGGTGCAGCCTGACTAGCGCAAGATATAGTTGCACTCTTATTACTTACACTTCTAGATATAAAACCCAATACTCTGTTTGCCTTATTTCGAACATTAACGCACTGTTTTCTAGGCCGTAGGTCCGGGCTTACAAGTACTTGCTTATGTCACTGCTGATCCCAGTATCTAGATCGTTTATGTAGATTATGACCCCTGGGGAACCCCACTGGTTACACAGCCCCACTCACATTTAACACCATCTACGCTGACCCTCTGTGTTCTATCGGTGAGCCATGATTTTATCCAATTTAAAATTTTCCCGTCGATACCATGAGCCTTAACTTTTCTCAGAAGCCTCTGATGCGGTACTCTGTCAAATGCTTTGCTAAAGTCAAAGTAAATAACATCGTAATTTTCGTCATTATCTACTACCTCGAAGACTTTCCTAAAAAAAGTCAGCAGATTTGTTAGACGATATTTTCCCTTTGTAAACCCATGTCTAGAGTCGTAGATTAATTTGTTTTTCTCTAAATGCGATCGGATGCTATCTGCTATAATTGATTCAAGAAATTTCCCCACTACTGACGTCAAACTAATCGGCCGGTAATTTGACGCTGATGCTCTGTCTCCCTTTTTGAATATGGGTACAACATTTGGCTGTTTCCACAAGTCTGGCACAACTCCCGTGTCTGCTGATTTTGTAAATAATTTTACTAGGGGTCCAATAATCTGTTCCTTACACTCTTTCAAAACTCGAGGGGAAATTTCATCCGGCCCTGGGGATTTTGTCTTCTTTAATTTATTTATTTTCTTAAGAACCTCCTCTTTTCTGATAGTGATATTCTTTAATATATCTTCTTCATTTCCCCTAAATATCAGTTCCACCTCTGGAATTTCCTCGTGAATTTCTTCTGTGTAAACCGATAAGGCGCATGCACGCGCGTGCGCCTGCGCGTGTTCTCAGGAAGTGTGGGATGATAAGACGAAATTCCATCATATGCACACACACACACGCACACACACACGCACACACACACACACACACACACACACACACACACACACACACACACACACACCCCCACACATTTTTCTATGAATTTTCACTAACTGTTTCCCTGGACACCAAGTGTTCCCCTTGTTGGGCCTCAAATTACCCTCTATAAAGGAATTGAGTCGAAATAAGCCATCTGTGGCCACCTAGCAACCCAGCAGTGGCTAACAGCTTTGGCTACTGGTCACCATTCTGGTCACTACCTAGTCACACACCACAGCATCCACCACCTTGAGACCATGCAACATAAAACAAAAATCTGAACCTATTAGTCACTGGGTCGATATCACCAGTCTAAGGCTTACCAGCAGGGCGTGGCGGAGTGGTGAGGTGAACTGTGGTGGTGGATGAGAGAGAGAGAGAGAGAGAGAGAGAGAGAGAGAGGAGAGAGAGAGGAGAGAAAGAGAGAGAGAGAGAGAGAGAGAGAGAGAGAGAGAGAGAGAGAGAGAGAGAGAGAGAGGAGAGAGAGAGAGAGAGAGAGAGGTGAGAGAGAGAGAGAGAGAGAGAGAGAGGCAGTGTTGTGTGTGGTCTTGAGCAAAGTTGTAATAGAAGACAAACAAACAGACAAGACAGATATCTACTGACATGTACTGTGTTTGTTGTAGTCCGAGAGCTTAAGGAGGCATTGTGGATGGGGGGAGGGGAGGGAAGGAGGGAGGGAGGGGAGGGAGGAGGAGGAGGGAGGAAGAGAAGGAGGAAGTAGAGGGAGGAAGAGAGAGAGGGAGGGAGGGAGGGAGGAGGGAGGGGAGGGAGGAAGAGGAGGGAGGAAGGGAGGAAAGAAGGTAAGAAGAGAAGAAGGGAGGAAAGAAGGTAGGGAGAGGAGAAGAAAGAAGGCGGGAAAGGACAGAAGGATAGAGGAAGAGAAGGAAGAAAAGAAAGAAGGTGGGGAGAGAAGAAGGGAGGAAAGGTGGGGAGAAGGAAGGAAGGAAGGAAGGAAGGAGACTACGCTTGTCCCCATACACACACTCACCCAACACATGTAATCAGAGTACAGTATAAACATCAACAGTACCAACCAGGGATCATTAACTCATTAAACTGTAACTCAACCCTCAGGTTACAGTGTCTTGTACCCTCAAATACAACACAAATTTCACACCACTAACTGTAATAATAAGCAGTTTACAGGTACAGTATATGTATGTTAAGTCGTGTATCGAGGTTAATGTCCCGTTTTACCCGTTTTTACGATGCTGTCACTATAAGGAGGTTAATGATCGTATGAATGAGGGAAGGTGATCTCGTGTCTCGGTACACTCCAGGAAATTACTGATGACTGAACTCGTCTGGGATCTTGATGGGGGTATAGTCAAGGACATCCGGTTTGGCTAAAATTGATCGGTTGGTGTTTTGAGTCATCGCTTTTGACAACTGACGGATGGATGAATGGCACCCCTCCCCCCGGTCACTTCCTTAACTACGGAGAAGTGGGAGAGGGGAGGAAAAGGGGGGAGGAGAAAAGGGGAAGGAAGGAGGGGGAGAAAAGGGGGAGGGAGAGGGAGGAGCTCACCAAGTTCTAGCACATAGCCCGGTCATCTCTGCTCACTAAGAGACACACACACTACAGCCTTGCCAGATGGTCAGACAGAAGGTGTTGTGTGCCGGGAACAAGACAAGGAGTGTTGTGTGTCATGAGTATGTGTGTGGGAGGAGAGAGAGGGGTGGTGTTGGGGGTGAAGTGTAAAAAGTGGGGGGTGGGGGGTGTTGGGGGGTGGGGTGTTGGGGGTGTTGGGGGTGTGTGTTGGGAGGGAAGTGGGGGGTGGGGGGTGGGGGAGTGGAAGGTGGGGGGTTAGGTGTTGGGGGTGTTGGGGGTGTTGGGGGTGGGGTGTTGGGGGTGGGGGTGCTAGTAGGGTGTTGGGGGTGGGGTGTTGGGGGTGTTGGGGGTTACAAGCCCTGAATAGTGTGTTATACTGCACTGTCTGTCTGATCACCTGCTTCCCTCACAAGCCCCGCGACTCATGAGGGGTTCCTATGATGGATTTCACCCGTAATTAGAGATGAACCGACGGACCGACAGACCTGCCTGCCTGCCTGACTGACTCCTATGTTCATTTCTCCTCGTAAGATACAAGAACACTCCTATGTGGTTGACTTCATCTGTAACACAAAAAACGTCTAAAACAGCATTAAAATTACACCCAGACTCGATCTTATCCACATACGTTTACCTAAACCTGACCTGACCAAACCTAACTTAACCTAACCTAACCTAACCTAACCTAACCTAAAAGCATCCACATTACATCTTGGCTCAATCTTATCCATTTACGTTCACCTGACCTACCCCACCCTACCCTACCCTACCCTACCCAAACCTAACCTAACCTACACACCCGGATCCTGTGAAATAGTGAGCGGTGGTGGTGCCGTAGGAGGGAAGGAACGAGGGGTAACCAGTGCCCCGTGTATAAGAGGTAAATTTAGAGGTCCAGGTGTAGAGATAATTAGGTAAACTTTAGACTGGTAAACTTGAGAGAGGGTAAACTTTGAAGGGAGGAAACTGCTCTATGTAAACCTTTCCTCTCTCTCGCCGACTCAACACCACACCACACCACGCCACACCACACCACCAGTAACTCGAAGACTGAGAGATGTAAGCTATCGTCGCCCTATTTCTACACCAGCACGTGTCTCTGGCAGTGTGTTATATATCATCGTCACGGCGTCCCTCAAGGGTTTAGTCCACCTGTGTTTTAACTTACATCCTTCAGGAGAAAAACGATGCTGGGGAGAGAAAGAGAGAGTGTGTGTATATGTGTGTGTAAGGAGAGTCGAACCACACCTAGCCAACCAATGACCCAACTCCAACCAACACACTCACCTATCCTCTCATCCCCAACCGCTGACTAACAACATACAGTACAGCACCACCGCCTCTCTGTAGACCATCCTCACAAAACTCACCAGTCACCCCCTTCCCTTACGGCCGAGCGTGACGCCCCCATACCTGCTGGTACTTACGCGACCATAAGACACCACCAACAACGTCGCCTCACCCATCTACACCAGGAGGCTATCATATAAACTCCAAGATGGTATTACTATATAAACATGAATACAAATTAAATAAATTACACTGTATATGTATGATTTTTGGCCCAATCATGTATATAAATTTTGTGCTTCATCTGATTTGACTTAAGTTACGATACCATAGATAATTAGATAGTTCGATAGATAAGAGGTTATGGTGACAGGCCTATATCTATCGGTTATTCACTAGACAGCCCCAAATATCTATCGTTCATTCACTGTTATTCATTCGTTCCCTTCCCCAAGACCCTCTCAAATCCCTTCCCCAAGACCCTCTCAAATCCCTTCCCCAAGACTCCACAAATCCCTTCCCCAGGACCCCCAAAATCCCTTCCCCAAAACCCTCTCAAATCCCTTCCCCAAGACCCCCAAAATCCCTTCCTCCTTCCCAAGACCCCCAAAACCTTTCCCCAAGACCCCCAAAATCCTTCCCAAGACCCCCAAAATCCTTCCCCAAGACCCCAAAATCCTTCCCAAGACCCCCAAAATCCTTTCCCAAGACTTAAAATCCCTTCCCAAGACCCCAAAATTCCTTCCTTTATCTCGTCTAAAAGTCAACAAGAATAACAGTGATTTAATGAGCCTTAACTTGAAGAGGATTTACATATGAGAACGTTTGAGAATCCGTGTTTTGTTATTGTACTGTACTGTGTGTTTGGACGACGACTGTGTGTGTGTGTGTGGTGTGGGTGTGTGTGTGTGTGTGTGTGTGTGTGTGTGTGTGTGTGTGTGTGTGTGTGTGTGTGTGTGTGTGTGTGTGTGTGTGTGTGTGTGTGTGTGTGTGTGTGTGTGTGGGTGGGTGGTGGGGTGTGTGTGTGTGTGTGTGTGTGTGTGTGGTGTGTGTGTGTGTGTGTGTGTGTGTGTGTGTGTGTGTGTGTGTGTGTGTGTGTTTCTATATCTCACAGCACGACGCCTCAAGAACACTTTCCACTAGATAATGAGCTCTGATTACAAGGTCTCTGTGTGTGTGTGTTCATGGACGAAAGAGACCATCAAATCCTCACTTCTTCAAGGTCTCGTCTGTGTTCCCAGCGTGACCTAGAACAATGAAAGTCTCGTGAGTGTTTCTAGGCCAATAGCAATATCGAATTGTACCTGAATTGGGTTTTGATTGGCTAAGTGTGTATATTAAGAACACACTGTCTAGGTATATTGTTTGTATACCTACACTGCCTCTGTTTATGCTGAACCAATGTAAACTTGCAAGACGATTGTACTTACTATCCATCCACCTACCTATCCGCTTACTAGCACCTCTCACCTAACCTACCCATCCCCCTTTTCTTCTCCCCTTCTCTCCACGTCCCTAAGGGCTTCACCTCCACTCCTCAAGGGCCCCCAAAGATGCCCTGTAACCCGATACTATAAACAATTGTTACCAAATACGCTTAAGAATCCACTACCCACCTCAATCAACCCCACCCCCCCTTCTCTCTACCCCCTTCTCCCCTTTCCATCCCCCTCCTTTCTTTCCTTCCCCATCCTCTCTCCTTTACCCACTCTCTCTCCACCCCCTCTCCCTCCCCCTTCTCTCTCCCTCTCCCCACTCTCTCTCCACCCCCTCTCCCTCCCCTCTCTCTGAAGGTATGTGTTTACTTGTATATATTTGGGTGCTAGCCGGAGCTTGGCGGAACAGAGTGGAGGGAAGGATTGAACCTAACGTATCTTACTTGGGGGGAGGGGGTGTGAGGGGGTGGTATGGTTAGGTGGTGGGTGTGGTGGTGAGGTGATGGGTGGTGGTGGTGAATGCGGTGGTGAAGAAGGAGTGGTGGTGAGCGGTGTACGGTGATGGTGGATAGGGTTTGTGGTGTAGTAACAGCATGTGTATTGTGGTAATGGTAGTGCTAATGACAGTATTACCGTATGTATGTATGTATGTATGTATGTATGTATGTATGTATGTGTTATGGCAGTGATAATAAGCAAGTGAGGGCACAGGAGCCTATGTAATTAGTATGACGTCATGTAAGACAGAAAACGGATGAAACTGCAAGAAGTGAGGGTAAACTTAACCATATTTTACTGCCACTAGCATTGTTGGTGTTAACGAGATTATGTCTTGATCGGTTAGGTTAGGTTAGGTCAGGTTGGGTTAGGTCAGGTCAGGTCAGGTTAGGTCAGGTCAGGTCAGGTTAGGTCAGGTCAGGTCAGGTCAGGTCAGGTCAGGTTAGGTCAGGTCAGGTTAGGCAGCTGAATGTAATTCCTACACTATCCACCACCTCACACCTTGATCCAACCCAACACAATAAGTGAAGGTACTGTGTGTGTGTGTGTGTGTGTGTGTGTGTGTGTGCGCGCTCAGTGAACAGGGAGGCGTTACATGACCACACACAGTATCTACAACCCTTAAGTCTAGATCACCTGACCAATTTCCCATCGTCTTCACACACAGCACACGAATTACCTGGATAACTTTGTCCTTTATTTCGTAATTCCTATTGTTGGCACACACACACACACACACACACACACACACACACACACACACACACACACACACACACACATTACAAGTCGACCCACGGCGCCAGAGACGTGGGTCAGGCATCATCCACTGCCAAGTAGGAGAGGAGAGGAGGTGGGAGGTGGGAAATGAGGGGAGGGAGGGAGGAGGAGGGAGGGGGAGGGAGGGAGGAGGGAGGAGGAAAAAGGGGGGAGGGGCAGGGGAGGGAAAAAGAGATAAAACACATACCGTTGAAAATGAGAGAAACCCGGATTGGTATGCGGGCCGAGGAACTTCAAGATGATGACGGCCGTGTGTGTGTGTGTGTGTGTGTGTGTGTGTGTGTGTGTGGTGGTAGATGGTATCAAGTAGTTAACCGCGGCAGACGTGGGGAGATATAACCTAACAGACGTTAATACGATGAGGCAAGACACACAGTACACCACCTGCCTGTGAGAGAGAGAGAGAGAGAGAGAGACGTGTGGGTTACCTCATCTCACACAAAAAAAAAACAGCTGATCTGGTTTGTAAACACTGAGGCCCTACATGAGACGACTGGATAAACATGAGGCGTATCAATATAGCACGTATAAATAGGACTAAATATCCAACTGAAGACACCAAGAAATATCCACAGCTAAATATCCATCTAAAACGCGAAATACCCAACTAAAACATTAAATATCCAACTAAAACATTAAATATCCACTTAAATACACCGCTAAATATCCACCTGAATACACGAACTATCCACTAGAATACGACAAAACATCCTCCTGAATTAAGTGGATATTTTATCCACTTAATTACACTGCTAAATATCCACCTAAAACAATAAATATCCACATAAAACACCAAATATCCACATAAAACACCAAATATCCACATAAAACACCAAATATCCACATAAAACACCAAATATCCACCTTGCACAGGAATATACCCATCAATCACATCTACTGACATCTTTGACACGAAAACATATTATTCATACATCTCAAATACCCATAATTCCCGCCGGAAAAATATCCAGGTTACAGGTCACAGATTTACAGGTAACAGGAATACAGGTTTACAGAATTACATGTTATAGGTTTACAGGTTAGAGATTTACAGGTATACAGGTTAGAGAGGTATACAGGTTAGAGGTTTACAGGTATACAGGTTAGAGAGGTTTACAGGTATACAGGTTACAGATTAGGTTTACAGGTCACAGGGTAACAGGTATACAGGGTTACAGAATTACAGGTTAGAGGTTTACAGGTTTCAGGTCATCTACTACAGGCAGGTCCTCGGATTATGTGAATTAGTTAGACTCAGAACTCCTACCCACCTCCGTCACCCCTCCTTCAGGTATGGGAGAGAGAGAGAGAGAGAGAGAGAGGTGAAACAGAGGTCCTTGTGCCCTCATCGACCGACTCTCATAAGCATGAACAACAAGCGAGGCAAGACTGAGCTCTCTCTCTCTCTCTCTCTCTCTCTCCCCTCTCCTCTTTCACACAAGGACTAATAATGCTCATGTTTTTTTAGTCCACAATGCGGAGTAAAATATCCGGCTCTTGTACTGCACAAGATATCCGGCTGCAATACGGCACAAAAGATATCCGGCTGCAATACTCCACAAAAGATATCCGGCTCCAGTACAGCGCAAGATATCCGGCTCCAACTGCACAAGATATCCAACGTCGGATGTGTAAGTCTGATAAGATATCCACATAATCCACTTAAAATATTCGGCTCGATACTTAAACTCACTTGGCTATCTACTTACAACACGGCAAGAGATATCAACTCTACTTATATGATATCTGCTGACACCAACGGTAAATATATCCACTTATGACCCAATAATAAATATCACTTATGACACCAATAGTAAGATATCCACTTATGACACCAATAGTAAGATATCCACTTATGAGACGCATTATGATATCTACTTATGACACAGTATGATATCCACTTATGAGACGCTTTAAGATATCCACTTATGGCACCATTACTATGTCCACTTATGACACCAACAGTATGATATCCATGCATGACACCATCAGTAATAATATCCACATGACAGTATAAAATCCACTTATGACACCAACAATTATATCCATTTCTGACACACAAAGATATCCACTTATGACACTAACAGCAGCCAAGACGAGCGATCATCAGCGTCCGGCGTACTGATTCACTTCCATGAGCGAAGGAAATTATACCTGGCGATCGTTCGACTGCCTGGCGTTCACACTTTGCAATGGAGTATTTTTCTTCAATTTGGGACACAATTTGCAATGTTGAGTTCACAATTTGCAACATGGAACCTTATCATATTTTAACACCAATTGATATCAACACTTAGTAAGGATTGCAACTTGCATGGGAATTCTTTTTTCAGTGTTACCAACTGTACTAAATCCGACACTAATATTTGCAACATTCAATGGCTTTCTTTTCACTATGAACTTTGCAACTAGGAATAGTGTTATTTTTCAATCACGAACAGCTGTGCGAAAAACATACAGTGATTTGCAACACAAACACGTTCTTTTCGAGTACAAACACTGATGTATTGCAATTATCATCACCAATTTGCAACAGCGAGCGTGTCGACATTATAAAATTGCAACAAACGTTTATTTTATCTTCGTCAGTAGGAAAGGGTTTTATTGCGTCCTTATGACAGCTGTGATACTTAAACGTGTGTGTGTGTGTGTGTACGCGCTCTGCAACGTGGCAATGGACGCGAAAGTCAACAGGTGGGAGGAGGGGGAGATGGCGCTACTAAGGCAAGCGGACGTAGACAGAGCGGATACCTCCCTCTCCCGCACACGCGCGATACACACTGCCCTTCCTCACTACCGTCCACTCTCTCCTCCCTCACCACGTCCACTCTCCCTCCCTCACCACGTCCTCCTCCCCCTTCCCCTCACCACCGTCCACTCCCTCCCTCCCTCACCACCGTCCCTCTCCCTCTCTCACCACCGTCCCTCCCTCCCCTCCCTCACCACCGTCCTCTCCCTCCTTCACCACCGTCCTCCCTCCCCCTTCCCTCACCACCGTCTACTCCTCCCCCCTTCCCTCACCACCGTCCACTCTCTCCCTCCCTCACCACCGTCCACTCCCTCCCCCTTCCCTCACCACCGTCCCTCTCTCCCTCCCTCACCACCGTCCCTCCCTCTCTCCTCCCCTCCCCCCGTCCACTCTCTCCCCTCTCCCCATCCTCTCTCCCTCCCTCCCACCACCGTCCTCCCCTCTCTCCCCCTCCCCTCACCATCCCTCTCTCCCTCCCCTCTCACCATCCTCCCTCCCTCCCTCCCCACCCCATCCCCTCTCCCCTCCCCTCCACCATCCCTCCCTCCCCTCCCTCACCACCATCCCTCTCTCCCTCCCTCCACATCCCTCTCTCCCTCCCTCACCACCATCCCTCCTCCCTCCCTCCCCACCACCGTCCTCTCTCCCTCCCCTCACCACCGTCCCTCCCTCCCCCCCTTCCCCTCACCACCATCCCTCTCTCTCCCTCACCACCGTCACTCCCTCTCTCCCTCCCTCCCCACCGTCCCACTCTCTCCCTCCCTCCCACCGTCCACTCTCTCCCTCCCTCACCACCGTCCACTCCCTCTCTCCCTCCCTCACCACCGTCCACTCTCCCTCCCTCACCACCGTCCACTCCCTCCCTCCCCTCCACCACCGTCCCTCTCCTCCCCCCTCCCACCACCGTCCCTCTCTCCCTCCCTCACCACCGTCCCTCTCTCCCTCCCCTCACCACCATCTCTCCCCTCCCTCACCACCGTCCCTCCCCTCCCTCCCCTCACCACCGTCCCTCTCTCCCTCCCTCACCACCGTCCTCTCCCTCCCTCACCACCGTCCCCTCCTCTCCCTCCCCTCACCACCGTCCCTCTCTCCTCCCTCACCACCGTCCACTCCCTCCCTCCCTCCCCACCACCGTCCACTCTCTCCCTCCCCTCACCACCTCCACTCTCCCTCCCTCACCCACCATCCTCTCCCTCCCACCACCACTCCTCTCTCCCTCCCACCACCGTCCACTCCCTCCCTCCCTCACCACCGTCCACTCTCCTCCCTCACCACCGTCCACTCCCTCCCCCTTCCCTCACCACTGTCACTCTCTCCCTCCTCACCACCGTCCTCCCTCTCTCCCTCCCTCCCCACCGTCCACTCTCTCCTCCCCTCACCACCGTCCTCTCCCTCCCCTCACCACCGTCCACTCCCCTCTCTCCCTCCCCTCACCACCGTCCACTCTCTCCCTCCTCACCACCGTCCACTCCCTCCCTCCCTCACCACCGTCCTCCTCTCCCTCCTCACCACCGTCCCTCTTCCCTCCCCTCACCACCGTCACTCTCCCTCCCCTCACCACCATCCTCTCTCCCTCCCCTCCCATCCACTCCCTCCCCTCCCCCACCACCTCCACTCTCTCCCTCCCTCACCACCGTCCACTCTCCCTCCCTCCCACCACCGTCCTCTCCTCCCTCCACCACCTCCCTCCCCTCCCCTCCTCCTCCCTCCCTCCCTCCCTCTCTCTTGGGTTGCCTCACTCCTTTTACAACAGGAAGACAGACAGGTAGGAGCTAGTACCCACCATCTATATATCCAGTTCACAGTCGTATGTTTACTAATGTGTGGCCTGAGAGAGAAGAGAGAGAGAGAGAGAGAGAATACACAAATATATTTCACACATCACTAAACACTGATTTAACGTATATTCATGAAGGTAATACACACATCCACAGGTACCCACACACACCCAAAGTACCCACATACCCCAGAGATACCCAGTGATAAACGACCCACCACAACTCAGACAGACCAATCCCGGACACTAATGCACCTGAGCTTGTAATTACAGGGAAGCTCGCCCACATACACTAATGAGGTGATGCGAGACCTGGGGGGGGAGGTGTGTAGTGCTTAATATGGTGTTGTAGAGACAGTGACAGGTGGTGTAGTAGAGACAGTTGGACAGGTGAGGGGGAGGAGACAGTGGACAGGTAGGGGGTGGTGGAGAGACAGTTGGACAGGTGAGGGGTAGTGAGAGACAGTTGGACAGGTGAGGTGTTGTGAGAGACAGTTGACAGTGAGGGGTGTTATGAGAGACAGTTGACAGGTGAGCTATTAGGAATCAGTGTTACTAGGCCCCATTAGTATTTCTCTCTCTCTTTCTGGTGCCATCTCTCTCTCTATTCCCTCTTTCTCACCTCTCTCTCTCGTTACACACACACCCAGCAGTTGACACACACACACACACGCTAAAACAGCACATCGACCCAACTTAAGTATAACATCAACTCTTATCACACCCTCATATCAGGAGGTGAAATCAAACACGAATTTCCAACACCGACAAGGAAAGACTCGTGCAGCTACACCATGCATGCAACAGGGCAATGCAACCTTACCTCTTGCACAACCTCTCATCCTCATCCCAGTACAGTCCCCTTCACTAGTGCGTTTACAGGGGGTCGTTAGGTGTTGTGCAGTGTGGCAGCGCTGTGTTTGTTTACATTCGACAGAAGGAAACTGGCAAAAGCAAACGTACTATGGAATCAAAGTACAAGAATAGAAAAACAAGTGACTCGAAGATAATTATTTGTGGAATGTTTTTATGACGAGTCGCTGTAAACGCACAAGTGAAGGGGACTGTACATCGTTATATTTACCACAGAACGAAAATAAATTAACATTACGAAGAAAAAAATGCAACAGTGATTCGAATGGTGATTGGGAACTGATTAGCATAACTGGTCCAATCAGGTAGTGTGTGAGCTACTACTATACACCGTTCACATGAGTTTTACAATCAGAGCCCGGAGTAGATTTTTATCACTGCATCTGATTGGCTAGCGAGGAATGAGACACGTCGGGTTAATATAAAGCTCTTCCTTATAAAATTGTCCCCCTTTCTCCTCCCCCCTCTAGAATGACTCGACCAATCACAACCTTCCATTCATTTGGCTCAGTTACAAGTATAGAGTAAACAAAATATAATAGTCGAAAATAACAAGCTCTCTCTCTCTCTCTCTCTCTCTCTCTCTCTCCCTCCCGACATAACAAAAACACAAAATCATGAATTCTTCAGGGTGAGGTGCACCTTGGCGCTGAGGAGGTCAGGCATAGTTGACAGCCACGCCAGACTATCCTTATCTACGGGGTTACTTGACTAATATAGGAGAGGGTGCAGACTTGAATTACTGTCTGTAGCCATCACGACCGTCATCTTAAATACCTGCCCACTCTCGCTAGCTCCTCCTACCTGTCTCTACACCATATACACACACACACACAGAGACACATACACACAGCCTTTAAAACCATGACAGTATCCCATTTTCAAAAACAGGAGAAGGAGGAGGAGGAGAAGAAGGAGAAGAAGAGGAGAGGAGGAGGAGGAGGAGAGGAGGAGGAAGAGGAGAGAAGGAGAAAAGGAGAAGAAGAAGAAGAAGAAAAAAGAAGAAGAAGAAGAAAGAAAGAAGAAGAAAGAAAGAAAAAGAAGAAGAAGAAGAAGAAGAAGAAGAAGAAGAAGAAGAAGAAGAAGAAGAAAGAAGAAGAAGAAGAAGAAGGAAGAAAGAAAAAAAGAAAGAAGAAGAAGAAAGAAGAAGAAGAAGAAGAAGAAGAAGAAGAAGAAGAAGAAGAAGAAGAAGAAGAAGAAGAAGAAGAAGAAGAAGAAGAAGAAGAAATAAAAGAAAAAAAAGAAGAAGAAGAAGGAAAAGAAATAAAGGAAGAAGAAGAAGAAGAAAGAAAAGAAAGAAAGGAAAAAGAAGAAGAAGAAGAAGAAGAAGAAGAAGAAGAAGAAGAAGAAGAAGAAGAAGAAGAAGAAGAAGAAGAAGGAAGAAGAAAAAGAAGAAGAAAAGAAGAAAGAAAGAAGAAGAAAAGAAGAAAAGAAGAAGAAGAAAAGAAAAAGAAGAATAAAGAAATAAAGAAAAAAAAGAAGAAGAAGAAAAAGAAAGAAAAGAAGAAGAAGAAAGAAAAGAAGAAGAAGAAGAAGAAGAAGAAAAAAATAAAGAAGAAGAAGAAGAAGAAGAATAAATAAATGAAGAAGAATAAAGAAAAAAAGAAGAAAAGAAGAAGAAGAAGAAGAAAAGAAGAAAAGCAAAATAAAGAAGAAGAAGAAGAAGAAGAAGAAGAAGAAGAAGAAAGAAGAAGAAGGAAAGAAATAAATGAAGAAAAAGAAGAAGAAGAAGAAGAAAAGAAAAAAAGAAAAGAAGAAGAAGAAAAGAAGAAGAAGAAGAAGAAGAAGAAAAGAAGAAGAAGAAGAAGAAGAAGAAGAAGAAGAAGAAGAAAGAAGAAGAAGAAGAAGAAGAAGAAGAAAAGGAAGAAAAGAAAAGAAGAAAAGAAGAAGAAGAAAGAAGAAGAAGAAGAAGAAGAAGAAGAAGAAGAAGAAGAAGAAGAAGAAGAAGAGAAGAAGAAGAAGAAGAAGAAGAAGAAGAAGAAGAAGAAGAAGAAGAAGAAGAAGAAGGGAGAAGAAGAAGAAGAAGAAGAAGAAGAAGAAGAAGAAGAAGAAGAAGAAGAAGAAGAAGGAAGAAGAAGAAGAAGAAGAAGAAGAAGAAGAAGAAGAAGAAGAAGAAGAAGAAGAAGAAGAAGAAGAAAGAAGAAGAAGAAGAAAAAAAAGAAGAAGAAGAAGAAGAAGAAGAAGAAGAAGAAGAAGAAGAAGAAGAAAAGAAGAAAAAAAGAAAAGAAAGAAGAAGAAGAAGAAGAAGAAGATCATCACCACTACTCACGTATCAGAAAGGTGTGTGTGTGTGTGTGTGTGTGTGTGTGTGTGTGTGTGTGTGTGTGTGTGTGGAAAAATTAGACCTTATGAATAAATAACACAGCAGGAGGAGCCCAATCACCCAATCCTTATATGAAACAGCGCCATTATGCAGTGACCTAACAGTGCCATTACAGTGACCTAAATGAATCCCTGAACACATTGCCTCGGTATGATTGGCGCGTCAGAAATGAATCTCCAATCCAAATTAGATAAGGAGTAAGCATTCTGTCCGGGGAGACATTCTGTCCGATTCTTGGGGAGTTTGGCGTTGGGACCACACCTACCATACATACACACACATACATATCACGCACAAACAAAGCACACACGCATACAAAACATACACAGATATAAAATACACATGCATACAGTCTCATACAAAACACACACAAATATACACACACTCTCCTGTTTCTTCTCTCTCTCCTCCCCTTTTTTCTTCTCCTCCTCCCTCTTTCTTTACCTCATATCCCACCCCATCTCCTCTCCCACCTCTATCCCACTTCTCCTATTTTACCCTCATCCCACCCTATCCATTCCTCCCACCCTCCTTCTATCCCTTCTACCACTACAACTAACACGACAGGAAGCCATGACCTATCCAAGCCTCCCCCTTAAAAGAAGGTAAGGTATGTAGATAAGAGGGTGACATCGAACCCGTGTTCTCGACTGATGGTGCATTAGTAGGAGAGTCACGACCCACTGGCCCACCGTGTCTCTAAGTAGGTCACCTGCGCCGGCTAGCACTATGTCTGCTCACTCCTGACTCATTTGCGGTTTAGTTTATCGAGTGAGTGAATGGGTATGTATGTATGTATGTATGTATGTATGTATGTATGTATGTATGTATGTACAGTGAACAACCCACCTACCCACGACTATCCCATTATGAAAGGACTTTAATAAGACACTAACAAACAGACAGACAGACAGACAGACAGACAGACAGGCAAACAGACAGACAGACAGACAGATAAACCAACTCACCACAAGACTCTGGACTAACACAGACACTGAGTGACCTGACCAGACAGTGAGTAATGACTTGTAGGTGTGACAGGTGAAGTAATGTTGAGTATATGAGTTTCAATGATGACCAAGTTTATGGTTTAAAAGTTTCAGTGTTTAAAAGTTTCAGTGTTTAAAAGTTTCAGTGTATAAAAGTTTCAGTGTATAAAAGTTTCAGTGTATAAAAGTTTCAGTGCTTAAAAGTTTCAGATGTTTAAAAGTTTCAACATATACCAACAAAAGGCAAGACAAAACATACAAAACAAGATTTCAACACCCCAAAAAGTTTCAGAAAACCATAAAGTTTCACACCCAAAAAGTTCTGAAAATACTAAAACTTTTAAAGGCAACAAAAAGTTTTATGACAAAGTTTTAAATAATAAGTTTCACCACACCAAAAAGTTCCAAAATACCAAAACTTTTCCAGTCATCAAAAAGTTTCAAAATACTTTACAAAAGAGTTCCATGACAGATACTAGGTAAGATAAGGTTAGGTTAGGTTAGATGTACTCACGGCACTGGGTCGTCCCTGGAGAGGCCAGCAGCACGGAGGTGGTCCTGTAGTGAGGGGAACACGGCGGCACAAGACTTGGACCTCTCACTGCGACCCACGATAGGCTGTAGTGTACAAGACTGAGTTACACACCTGAGTTACACATCTGGCTTACACATCTGATTTATACACCTGAGTTACACACCTGAGTTACACATTCGGCTTACACATCTGATTTATACACCTGAGTTACACATCTGACTTACACACCTGAGTTACACATCATGAGTTACACATCTGACTTACACACACCTGAGTTACACATCCTGAGTTACACACCTGAATGTTATCATTTATCTATGGTCATCCTTCAATACTAATTAAGGATAATTTTCAATATTATAAACTATTATTATCATCATCATTATTATTATTATTATTATTATTATTATTATTATTATTATTATTATTATTATTATTATTATTATCATCATTATTATTATTATTATTTTTATTATTATTCTCATTACGAACATATATTTTTATTAGTAGTATTATAATCTGCAATAGTACTTTTACATTAGATTATAAACTACGTATTATTATTATCATTATTATTATTATTCTATTATTATTATTATTACTATTACTATTAATATTACAATCTGTTATTTTTACATTTTACAATACATATATTACTATTATTATTATTATCACACACACACACACACACACACACACACACACACACACACACACACACACACAACACACACGTCATCACTCATGCCCTCTTTGTCTAAATAAGGGATGTGACCAGTCGGAGGCAGTTTGTCTGTGTGTCTGTATGAGAGGAGGAGCAAGTCACGGCGGGAGAGTGATCGTGGGAACAGGCTAGTGGTGTGTGACCGCGAGAACATGTGCAGAGAAGGACCAAGAAAATAGCTGTTGGTTTATAGAATTCATCCTGAGAGGTCACATGGTCATCCTGAGAGGTCACATGGTCATCCTGAGAGGTCAAATAATCCCCATTCTGACTTAATGTTGGAATAGGAAGTGAAGATTTGAGAGGAAAGGAAGGGAGGGAAGAAGGAAAAGAGGGAGGAGGGAACGAGAAAGGAAGGAAGGACCAAGAGGCCTTTGGCATTATTGCAAATTTTTCGCAGCAAGCAAAAAAAATTTTAGCTAACAGGACGCAATTTTTATCTACAGGTCGTGCCGGAAGTGAAAGGTTGGGAAGTAAATGACAGGTCGGGCCTTAAGTGACAGGTCATGCCGTAAGTGACAGGTTGGGCGGTAAATGACAGGTCGAGCCTTAAGTGACAAGTCATGCCATAAGTGGCAGATTGGGCGGTAAATGACAGGTCGGGCCTTAAGTGACATCATGCCGTAAGTGGCAGGTTGGGCGGTAAGTGACAGGTCGGGCCTTAAGTGACAGATCATGCCGTAAGTGGCAGGTTGGGCGGTAAATGACAGGTCGGGCCTTAAGTGACAGATCATGCCGTAAGTGGCAGGTTGGGCGGTAAATGACAGGTCGGGCCTTAAGTGACAGATCATGCCGTAAGTGGCAGGTTGGGGTGTAAGTGACAGGTAGGGCCTTAAGTGACAGGTCGGGCATTAAGTGAGAGGTCGGGCATTAAGTGACAAGTCATGCCGTAACTGACAGGTCGTGCCTTAAGTGACAGGTCGTGAAGCGTTTACCTCGGTGGTGTTGACGGACGAAGTGGAGGCTCCTGTAGTGGTGGCAGCAGCAGGGGTGATGGCTGAAGTAGGAGTAGAGGCGAAGGGCTCTACCTGTGGGATGGTGGGACTGACAGAGGGGCTGGGAGAGGTGAGGGGACTGGGGGTGACGGGGATGGTGGGGACTGAGGAGGCATTGAGTGTATCGTCTGTGTTCTGGGATATCACTAGGAGCCTGGAGGTCGACCCATTGGAATCGGTACTCCCGGAGGTCGCGCCTTGGGTCATTCGGGAGAAGATTTCGGCGGAGGTGATGGAGGAACTAGACTCGGGGGTGGAAGGCAGCAAGGGATCTTCCTCCTCATCCTCCTCGTCCTTCATGGGTGAGTCCTCCTCCTCCTCCGCGTTGACCAGGGAGGGTGGAGGAGATAGCGGCGTCACCTCCGGGTCCTGCCATATAACACAATGTAAATAAACACACAGCCACCTCTCTCTCTCTCTCCCTCTGTCACCCAGGTTGTGTATACTGTACCTCTATGAGTCGTTGCTGTTTTGAAGGCTGCATGAATAACCTAAACTAACCTAACTAACCTAACCAATCGAAACAGTGTCATGAATAAGGCGGTGAGGTGCGGTGAGGTGAAGTGAGGGCTGGTTAGCTCAAACTAAGGGCTGGTTGACTTAAGATACAGACTGACTCAGGCAAAGAATAATCGACTTAAACTAAGGGCTGGTGGACTGACTCAGACTGACAAAAAAAAGAGACAAAAAAAAATTGACTCAAACTAAGGGCTGGTTGAGGGGGGGATGGCTACCCTGCAGGAGACTCACAGAACGGCGGGGTAGGAGCAGGTGGTGGTGGTGGAGGTGAGGTGGTCGGGTGCGGCGGATGGGTCGAGCACTTCGCTCTACATCACTGTCATCACTCTCACTGCTGACACCTGCCTGTACCAACACGTAAACAGACAATAATCATCTCTACTACTACTACTTCTACTACTACTATTATTTCAACTACAACTACTATTACTACTACTTCTACTTGTTTTGTTTTTTTAATTATTGGCCTCCAGCCTCCCCCAATAGCCATACCTTTGCCACCATTTTATTACCTTAAAATTAAATATCCTAATACATAAGTAGCTATCCTAGCTGTGTTGAGTTAGTTGAGCCGCAGATCTATGCAGCATTCAGTGACTGTTGCCTCGTAGTCAATATCTGCAACTGTTGTCGGCTTTGGGGCCGATGCTCTCGTTCCCCTGAGGCAGAGCAAAGCCGACCTAAGGAGAGAGAAGGACAGTGGGACATCTCATCCAGGCTGTAATCATAACTTCTGGGCTGCTGCTTCTGTTCGGATATCACCTCTGCGAGTCTGGCGTAGAAGCATCTTGCACTTGCTCCCATCCCACCAGAGGTTGTGAACACCAGAGGAGTGAAGCTGCCGTGGTCAATGTCCTGAATTCTCTCCCCATATGCCCTTATCTTGTCGTTCTCGTTCCTCCTGTGTGCAGCATCGAGAGCTAAGTTACATTGACATGCGGCCATGTGATCAAAAATCCTGATGTTAAAGAAGGCTCCTGTCCCCGCGTCCAGAATCCTCGAGCACTGACGTCAACACGGGCTTCGTTGGATGTGTTGGAAGTCCTATGTTGGAAATTCTCACCGTCCAATGGAAGGAGGGTCGGTTCTACCCTGACATCACGGTAGATTTCCTTCAACATATTTGCTGTGAGATCCCTTACTTCGTCATGCCTCATGCATATGAAGCCCCCTTTCTTGCACACCATGGCGTGATCGACGTCATAGGAAGAGCCACACACGCATTGGGAGGGCAAACCTTCTACTGGCCGACCGTACCTTAGAGCATTGTCATCTGTAAATTCTTGTTTATTGAGACTGAAACCATTTGCCCTTATCAGTAACATAGTTAACCAGTTTGAGACGCCCATCTCCTGCGCTATAGTTAATTTTTTTCTTCAAATTCTCTGGTGCTTGCAGCAACAGTTGCTGCAACTTATAACTTTGGCCGTGCTGTCGTAATGGACCTTCGAATCTTGTTTACTTCACTGGTATCCACCTCCCCTGTTGCGTTCTGAGCTCTTATGTGGTCCGTGAGGGCTGCCGTAAGCTTAACTGAGTTTTGATGTTCGGTGGCAGCAAACTCCTCTGGATTGGTCAATACCATTCCTCCCAG
Source organism: Homarus americanus (assembly GCF_018991925.1). NCBI lineage: Eukaryota > Metazoa > Arthropoda > Malacostraca > Decapoda > Nephropidae > Homarus > Homarus americanus. The sequence continues at coordinate 4,721,293 of NW_024713650.1, forward strand.
TCTCGGTGGTAGTGCAAGGAGTGATCTTTCTGCTGAAGGTGTTTCACTAATTTGGGAATTAAATTGACGCTGATAGCTTCTTCCAGAGGGTGGAGAAGGGATCCAATATCAGGGATAGTGCACATCAGGTAGTTCCAGCGATGCTTGACTCCATGGGTGAATGGCGCAAAAGCCGCATGTGTTAGCAATCTCAGACAGAGTTTGGATTTCCCTAACCCACTCATTCACCTTTCCCGTTACGTACTCGGTCTTGAAGTCCGTCGTGACGATCACTGCGCCTAGGTGTCTTTGACCATCCTTTGTTATTTTGACCTCACTTCCACCGAACACCTTCATTGCCCGTTCATAATGATCTGGCTTCACAATGAGGAAGGACTTGCTGCTGTTTGGGTGGTACCCTATTTGTGGACCTCGTGATGTTACCAGGTCCCATCACTTTTTGATGTCCTCCACTTTTCCTGCTCCTGTAAGGTCGTCAGCGTACGCCACTTGCTTGACCTCAGTTGTTTCAAATTTTATTGTGTGCTGGAGCACGGATAGGCCTATTGCATACATTGCCATTGCAACAGGGTCCCCCTGCGTTGTTCCCTCGGTTGACTGTATGATGGTATCACCTCTTAGAGCCTTGTTGTTTACTATATAGAGGTCTGATGGATTCCTATAGGTGTTTTCAACATACATTGCAAAGCTTGGACACTTGATCTTGATGTTGTGCAGTACGGCCTTGCAGTTAAGTATGTTGAATGCGTTTGAAGCGTCCACCAGGAGAACGGCCTCAATCATGCTGCTCAAATATCGTTCTCATGGCGTGAATGGCGGCTTCCTCTCCAGCCTGGTGGCCAGCACACACCTGCAGGTTCCCTGCTGCTGCCCTGACATCATCCTTTACCACCTCCATTATGCATTTTCCGATGATCCGCCTCAGCACTTCCCCCACCCCTATAGGCCTACATCCTGGATTCTTATCCAGGGGAATGAGGCGGCAGGCCGTCAGAGCATGGAGGTGTTCGCAGCACGAGGATGCCAGCTTTCTTGCAAGGACGGCAATGGCAGTGCCGAGATCACTTGCTACGGGGCCAAACTTGTTAGTGCTGAGGATGACTCTCCAACCGTTTGCATCCAGACCTTAAGGGCCGGCCCCTCCCTGAGTCTTCAGTGCCTTTTTCCACACCATCCCTCTTGTTATTTTCTCGAACAAGACAGCATTTGTTGGGATATAGTCACCCAGGAACCTAATGCCTTCGTCATCACTTGCAGGGGGATGTTTTTCTTTCAGTTGTTTTAATGTCTCTGTTTATTGGCATCACCCCACCGGAGGATTCCTCTGTGAGAGATCTTACCGCCAAAGACACTTTTCCCACAAGCATTTTGTTTCCAAACTTTCTTGCAACGTCATCGGTGTTTTGCTTTCCGTCTCCTGTAAGTTTTAGTCTCTCCTGCAGTGTTCTTGCTTCACATAGGAGATCCTCAAGGGCCCAAGTCAGCCACATTGTCAATCTTCTCTTCATTGCTGCCACATTTTCTTTGTGCTTAGTCTTTGTGTGTGTCCTCTGACAGAATAGATGTGGTATTATTGCCAGTATATGAAGAGCTAAAGGGGCAAGGAAGCGGTCCTGAGTGTACTCAGTTATGAGGCAAATCATCTCCCGAATCATTTTTTTGGTGGCCGCACACTTGGGTGGTTCAAACAGGTTAGCTGGCGACCACCTGACAATTTCTGAGTAAGTTTCTTTAACCCATATGTCTGCATTTTCCATCGACATGCCATTCCACTGTGGTGGCTGTCTCTCCTTCACCTCGTGGACATCTGCTGCTACTACTACTTTTTTCTATAGATACAATAATTTGGCCTCCAAGCTCCCCTTATAACCACACCTACTACTACTACTACTACTACTACTACTACTACTACTACTACTACTACAACAACTACAACAACTACTTCATAAGAGACAACATATAAAGGGGATAGTTTTGAATAGTAAATAAGATACTTTTAACTGTTTTGTAGTATTGTAGTGATGATGTAGGGGCAGAAAGGTGACTACTCCGGCTTACCTGTGGAGAGATGGTAGTGAGTCCAGTTCGTCTTAATTTCTCCTCTCCCGACCGCTTGGGTGACCTGCCAAGATGGGTTACGTTTTAGTGTGGTTTTGGGGCAGTTTATCACACACCTGTCTCAATACATTATTCAATACTCACGCCACACCTGTCAATACTCACGATACAGTTTATCACACACCTGTCTCAATACATTAGTCAATACTCACGCCACACCTGTCAATACTCACGATACATCTGTTAATACTAGCTACAGCTGTCAATACTCGCACCACACCTGTTGATACTCACGCTACACCTGTTGATACTCACGCCATACCTGTCAACACACACCACACCTGTCAACACACACACCCCCACACCTGTCAACACACCACACTTGACAACACACCACACCTGTTAACCCACACCACACCTGTCAACACACCATACCTGTCAACACACACCACACCTGTCAACACACCATACCTGTCAACACACACCACACCTGTCAACACACCACACCTGTCAACCCACACCACACCTGTCAACACACACCACACCTGTCAACACACCACACCTGTCAACCCACACCACACCTGTCAACACACCACACCTGTCAACCCACACCACACCTGTCAACACACACCACACCTGTCAACACACACCACAGGGGACAAAATTAACATCCATACGAAATTTAATAACATTGCAAATATAAAAACCAAGTTAAAAATATATATAAATTTTAAATATTATAAAACTATAAAATAATTAAAAATAAATTTAAATCACATTATAAAATAAAATAAATAATTAAACAAACTTATAATAAAACAGGAAAACAAAAGTACAACAAAATCCTCTGAAATTATTTAATATTTTATCAAGAAAATTGTGAAAGGAATAAGACACAGGTATGTCCAAATTAAACAAAGGCATGTCCAAATTAATCCCACAGGTATGTCCAAATTAAACACAGGTATGACCAAACTGATGTAGCAAAACAGAGAGAAATGTGAATCTTACCTTGCCATTCCTCGTCAGTTTATGTATGTATGTATGTATGTATGTATGTATGTATGTATGTATGTATGTATGTATGTATGTATGGAACAATAACAAAACACCACACAAGGTTCACAGTAAAAGAAAAGACATTATCATAATATTAGACACTATATTACTAGCGAACCTCAATCATTATATAACACGGTGTATCAACCCTCACAGTAGGTAAGTTTTCCTTTAGTCTGAAATATAAAAAATCTATATCATGGTCGACAACTATTGATATACATAGACATTATAAATATATCAAGATAGCGTAGATGTATAAAGTGCTTATCTCAAGGGTCGTGTTGTAGAAATGGCACAAGGGGGGGGTATACAGGGCTATTGGGTTTGTTCTAGTAGGTGGGGTTAGTCCTAGTAGGGGTGCCAGTCCTAGTAGGGGCCAGGTAGGTCCAGGGTCCCAGTAGGGTAGCCCAGTAGGTGCCACCAGTCCCAGTAGGTGCCAGTCTAGAGGTGCCAGTTAGTCCCAGGTGCCACCAGTCCTAGTAGGTGCCACCAGTCCAGTAGGTGGGCCAGCAGTCCCAGTAGGGCCACCAGTCCCAGTAGGGCCAGGAGTCCTAGTAGGGCCAGGAGCCAAGTCAGGTGCCACCAGTCCAGAGCCACCAAGTACCACCAGTAGTAGGGCCACCAGTCCCAGTAGGTGCCACCAGTCCCAGTAGGGGCCACCAGTCCCAGTAGGTGCCACCAGTCCCAGTAGGGTGGGTAGCCAGTCCTAGTAGGTGCCACCAGTCCCAGTAGGTTTCCGTTCCAGTAGTCCCAGCCACCAGTCCTAGTAGGTGCCACCAGTCCCAGTAGGTGCCACCAGTCCCAGTGCCACCAGTCCCAGTAGGTGCCACCAGTCCACCAGTCCCAGTGGGGCCAATGAGTAGTGCCACCAGTCCCACCAGTCCCAGTAGGGCCACCAGTCCCAGAGGGGCCAGGAGTCCCAGGTGCCACCAGTCCCAGCAGGTGCCACCAGTCCCCACCAGTCCCAGTAGGTGCCACCAGTCCCACCAGTCCTAGCAGGTGCCACCAGTCCCCACCAGTAGTAGGTGCCACCAGTCCTAGTAGGTGCCACCAGTCCCAGTAGAGTGTCACCTCAGTCCCAGTAGGTGCCACCAGTCCCAGTAGGGGCCACCAGTCCTAGTAGGGGCCAGGAGTCCCAGGTGCCACCAGTCCAGTGCAGCAGTGCCACCAGTCCCAGTAGGTGCACCAGTCCTAGTAGGTGCCACCAGTCCTAGTAGGTGCCACCAGTCCTAGTAGAGTGCCAGGAGTCCCAGGTGCCACCAGTCCTAGTAGGGGCCACCAGTCCCAGTAGGGCCACCAGTCCTAGTAGGGGCCACCAATCCCAGTAGGGGCCACCAGTCTCAGTAGGGGCCACCAGTCCCAGTAGGGCCACCAGTCCGAGGGCCACCAGTAGGGGTCCAGGTGCCCCAGTAGTAGGTGCCACCAGTCCCAGTAGGTGCCACCAGTCCTAAAGTAGTAGGGGCCACCAGTCCCAGTAGGTCCACCAGTCCTAGTAGGTGCCACCAGTAGGGGCCACTAGTCTAGTAGGGGCACCAGTCCTAGCAGGTGCCACCAGTCCTAGTAGGTGCCACCAGTCCTAGTAGGGGCCACCAGTCCTAGTAGGGGCCACCAGTCCTAGTAGGTGCCACCAGTCCTAGTAGGGGCCACCAGTCCTAGTAGGTGCCAATTGTAACAAGCCTCACCCTAACCTAACCCATCAGATGTGAGACCCAATAACACCCCCATCTTAACAACCAGATCACCCATAATTACACCCCATTATCTAACACTAAGACTGGGGCATATCTGAATGGCACGAACAACCAATCACAACTAGGATTGACCTTAACTGACCAATCACCACTCAATACACTAGTGACAATATACCAACCCACATGGAACAATATTCTACTGGGAGTGTTAAAATAAAAATGGAGTTTCGGTCAGTATTTTTTTAGTTGATGAGAAGAGTGGTGTGTGCCCTTAACATGGCCACTACTACGAGCCACAATATAATAGGTAAAATATCTCATGAATTAGAATATATATATTGTTATGGAAATATAGATAAGGGTATAATAATAATCTTTTCTCTTTTTCTTTTATATATAATGGTTAAAAGTAATGGGTGTAGGTTAATTTGGGCTCCAGTTTAATGACGATTGATGTGTCATTATGCTTAGGGTTCCATTAAGTCTGGGTCCAATAAGATTGAGGTCTATTAGTTCTAGGGTCCATTAAAACTGGACCCCGATGCTAATGTCTCGGTCAGGTTGTACCTAGTGTCTATTAGAAATGGGGGTGATTAGATTGGATCCCATTAGAACTGGGGCCCATCAGAAGAGGGATCCATTACACTGGGGCCCATCAGAAGAGGGATCCATTAGAACTGGGGCCCACCAGAAGAGGGATCCATTAGACTGGGGTCCATCAGAAGAGGGATCCATTAGACTGGGGCCCAAGTTAACTCCCAGGCCACACAGTGGGTGGTGACAACAACGTGAGCAACTACGAGTGGAAGGCAAGGCTGACCCGGGGGTCGACTTGTGCGGAAGTGGTTACTGTTAGAGGGGCCGTCACACGAGGCACTGTCCCTCCGTCACACGAGGCACTGTCCCTCCGTCACATGAGGCACTGTCCCTCCGTCACACGAGGCACTGTCCCTCCGTCACACGAGGCACTGTCCCTCCGTCACATGAGGCACTGTCCCTCCGTCACACGAGGCACTGTCCTCCGTCACATGTCCCTCCGTCACACAAGGCACTGTCCCTCCGTCACACGAGGTACTGTCCCTCCGTCACACAAGGTACTGTCCCTCCGTCACACACTGGTACTGTCCCTCCGACACACGAGGCAAATTTACGTACAGTGTTTGATATCAAGTAGAGCAGTTGTGTACAGCCTCAAGGGGCTAGTACAGTGTCAGGGGCTAGTACAGTGTCACGAGCTAGTACAGTGTCACGAGCTAGTACAGTGTCACGAGCTAGTACAGTGTCACGAGCTAGTACAGTGTCACGAGCTAGTACAGTGCCTCGTGTGATTGTCCCCACACATACATTACTAAATATATATAAAGGCAAATTGTGAAATCCGGCAACTTAAATATGTGTGACCACCATTTGTATCACAACAATGTTACACAAAAGGCGATGATCTATGACTTCCAAACTGCATACAATGTTTTCTTGTTTCAGGACATAATATTAAACTAGCTTATAAGGAGGTCATGTCAGGTCAGGCCAGGCCAGGTCAGGTCGGGTCGAGTTCAGTGTAAAAAATAATAAAATACTTCACAAACCTCAGCTGAATAATATCATCTAACGTAAGGTAACATAACTTAACCAAACCACAACATATACAAGTCATATAATTATAATGAATGACAACATTTCAGGGGAGCATCCAGTGGGAGAGGGGGGGGGGGGCGATCCTGGTTGTCCGGACCCCCCCTCCTTTTCATCATAAAATTCCAATACTTTTTCTTTAATACAGTATTGTACTCAGGGTTTTGGTATAGTAAAATGTAATTACTATTGACCTCAGAATATCTCCTAATATCAAGTGCACATGGCTTCAAAATGCCCTTGATATTGGTCAATTAAAAAATAAATAAATAAAAAATAAAACTGGGTGGGCTCGCTGTGTTCCTCCACCCACAATTTCTTGGACCCCCTTTTCTTATTCCTGGATCCGCCCCTTCATTTATCACTGGTAGTTTACAGTACAGTGTGTCGAGTCATTTTTAAACTGACTGATTTTACAATTTGCCTGTACAATATATATAAACACATGAGGCACTACAGCTCCTCCTCACTCCAGTCTACTCTTGTGTTTCTGTTTAGTACACAAACACCCCACCGCACCCTAACACCGGACCCTAACACCACACCCTAACACTCTTCAGGCGGTGTTCACGTCATCAGCTCAGGGCCACAGCTAACTTCCAGGACCCTGACCCGAATTTCCACACTGGTGAGGTCAGGTGTGATTAGGGATAAGGTAGCTGAGGTTTAGGGTAGGGTAGGGTTAGGGCTAGGTTAAGTGAGTTTAGGTTAGGTTAAATGAGGTTAGGTTCCGGGTCAGGGGTGAGGCACTACTCCTCCTGCGAGACGGTGACGGTGGGTGTGGTGGCGGCGGAACTCTCCTTGTCCGTCACCGTGGTGGGGTCCTGCTGCCGGGTGTCCCGGTGCTCGGGTAGTGACGCTGGTCCACCCGGGGAGTACTGCACCTGCTGGGAGTGGCCGTTGTAGCTGGAGAAGGAGAAGGCCTGCGTCCACGTCTCATCCTGTGGTGAGTCAGAGTCGTGGCGGATGCGGAGGGTGCAGGGGAGGCCGGGGCTGGATGACAACTGGTCCCCGGCCAACAACAACATACACGGGGGTCCCTCGCTGGGCTCTAGTACCAGGGAGGGTCGGGGGGTGAGGGAGGGTCGGGGGGTGTGGAAGGGGGTGCCCTCCTGCTGCCCAGAGTCAGTTATGCTCCAGTCCCCACTGGAGTTAATGTCCAGGCGGCCGTCCAACGCGGGGGTGTACTCTAGTGAGGGCCGCGGGGTTGACCAGGGGGTGCCCTCAGGTGGAGTGCGGTAGGCAGGGGAGCCCAGGGGTGAAGACTCTGTTGAAGAAAACAGCGGAGAAGCTGCACGTGACCGCGGCGTCCACCACAGTTTATTAGGGCCTGGCGGCAACGTCAAAGAGTTGCGGCGGATCAGAGAATCTCCTGCAATGAATTCAGTAACCGAGTCATTCTGGAGGGGGTCAGCACAGGCTATAACCGAGCAGGCCACCGCTGACGACGGGGCTACCAGGCTCTGCACTGACGGGGTCACCGTCCCTAACTGTAGAGGGCGGGAGTATGAGAGGCTTCGTCCTGATGTGCTGGAGGCGGAGGGTGAGATGCCACGATGGCTGACAGCACCGACTGACCTCCGCCTCTCCCCTACCACCGTCGCCGCCTCCTCCCCACTACTCAGGAGCGGCCGCGTCTCACTGTGAACACTCTCATCGGCGGGCGTGTAATACTCGCTAGTAACACATTTTGACGCCTTCGATGTTAATGGTTCCTCCCGCTGCTGCCACACTCTGCTGTCCTGCTGGCCGCCGCCGCTGAACTTAGTCTCCATCGCTATTCTGAAGTTGTTGTGATGCTCAACGGCGGCCTCCTGGGGCAGCGTGTGTCTCACAGCCTCAGTGTGTGATTCAAAGACCATGTCCGCAGACTCTGTAAGGGACGACATACTCAGCCTCTCCCCGATCTCCTGGTGGGGAGTCTCGCCAGCATTGTGGTGCTTCTCGCCCGCACATTCTCCCTCCTCGAAGAAGGTGACCTCCATGCCCCCGGTAGAGGCCAAGTCCTCCAGCGAGGTGGAGAACGGAGACGATGAGGAGAAGGGAGAGATCGGGGAGGCCAGAGCCAGCATCTGTGAGGTGATGGACTGTGGGGAGAGGAGGAGGCCACTGCCGTCATCACAAGGGTCGTCCTCAGACAGCGGCAGCATAAACCGGTGGTGTGGTGTGACCTCCTCCTCGATGGCAGTGGTCAAGCTGCCTCGCTTCTCCCTCTCTGTTCGGCTGATGATGAAGGGCGAGGCGGCACGCCCCTCGCCATTCTTACCCTGGCGAGGAGACAGTGCTTGGGGCCCCGACGGTAGGAGAGGTGACCTGGAGGACAGCGAGGAGCAGCACGACAACACGTCCTCCGCCTCCTCGTGTAAGACTGACAGCTTCCGCGACATCCTTGCAGCGTGCAACAACATGGTATGTCCTTATTAACATCCACATGTCCAGGAGTTACAGCAATAAAAAACACGTGAGAATACAGTATATACCTTACCATGTCTAGGAGTTACAGTAATAAAGAACACGTGATATAATACAAAACTTACCATGTCCAAAACTACAGCAATAAATAAG
>NW_024713650.1:4735300-4742800 GCF_018991925.1 Homarus americanus
AGACGATTAAACATAGATTGGTGTAGTTTATTGGTGTGTGTGTGTGTGTGTGTGTGTGTGTGTGTGTGTGTGTGTGTGTGTGTGTGTGTGTGTGTGTGTGTGTGTGTGTGAGAGAGAGAGATCCTGTATATTTCACTCATCCCCTTAATATTTTTCAATGTCATATTTCTCATTCGTTGTTATATTTCCTATTCTACAATATACCTCACTTCATCTCCAATATTTCCCACTCTTCTATATATATTCCTCATCTCATCTCTTATATTTCCCACTCACTCCTTTATTTCTCACCTCATCTATATTTCCTACTCTACTATATATATCTCACTCCAACCTACAATTCCCTACTTTATCTCTTATCTTATATATTTCCCACTGCTCTCTTATCTCTCACCTCCATCACCAATATATCTCTCACTTGCCCTCGTATGTCTCACCCCAACATAACCTTCGCTTACAATATAGAGTCAAGTTACCTCTCTCTCTCTCTCTCTCTCAACAAACAACAGATTCCAGCACTTGACTTGGACTTGACCCGAGACAGGCTGCCCCCTTCTAGCTATCTGTGGAGAGAGCCCGCTTTAAATTCCTGCCGTACCGGTGTGTGTGTGTGTGTGTGTGTGTGTGTGTGTGAGAAAATATCCTTTATGCTTGTTTATTTGTTTACAGAGTCCCTTGATGTTGTCTCACAGAGTCTCGATGCTGTGTGTTTACAGAGTCCTCGTGATGCTTGTGCTTACAGAGCCCCTTGATGTCAAAGGCAGAGTCCCCTGATGTTGTACTACAGAGTCCCTTGTTGTTTGTGTTTACAGAGTCCCTTGATGTTGGTGTTTACAGAGTCCCTTGATGTTGGTGTTTACAGAGTCCCTTGATGTTGGTGTTTACAGAGGCCCTTGATGTTGGTGTTTACAGAGGCCCTTGATGTTTGTGTTTACAGAGTCCCTTGATGTTGGTGTTTACAGAGTCCCTTGATGTTTGTGTTTACAGAGTCCCTTGATGTTGGTGTTTACAGAGTCACTTGACATTAGTATTGACAGACAATCAAATGTCACCTCTCCCAAAGGTCCTCACACACACTCCATCAACCTCTACACCTAACTGTACACTTCACCATGTACTGTACACTTCACCATGTACTGTACACTTCATCATGTACTGTACACTTCACCATGAGCTGTACACTTCACCATGTACTGTACACTTCACCAAGTACTCTAGACTTCACCATGTACTGTACACTTCACCATGTACTGTACATTTCACCATGTACTCTACACTTCACCATGTACTCTACACTAAAACACATAGGGAAGAATTATTATCAACAAGCTACCAAGGGCGACAGAGGTGTGGTCCTTACACACACCGGTTACAACTGACGCGGTGACGAATATACAGTAGTTACGTGTACGAAATGATAACATGATGATACTGATGTAATCAATGTGACTAAACACAAACATCAAGGAGACTTCGTAAACACAAACATCAAGGGACTCTGTAAACACAAACATCAAGGGACTCTGTAAACACAAACATCAAGGGACTCTGTAAACACAAACATCAAGGGACTCTGTAAACACAAAACATCAAGGGACCTCAAAACACACAAACATCAAGGGACTCTGTAAACACAAACATCAAGGGACTCTGTAAACACAAACATCAAGGGACTCTGTAAACACAAACATCAAGGGACTCTGTAAACACAAACATCAAGGAACTCTGTAAACACAAACATCAAGGGACTCTGTAAACACAAACATCACGGAACTCTGTAAACACAAACATCAAGTGATTCTGTAAATATAAACAGGCGACACTGTAAACATACTGTACCGAGCAGTCACTATATGGTATACAATATATATTCACCACATGAAGACATTACGCCATTAACTAGATATTGCACCATCCCAAGACCCTGGAGATTATGGTGTCCGTAGCATCACTATGCCTACAAGGTGACCAGCATGTGTGTATGGTGCACTATCAGGGCCATTAAGCAACACCACATTACAGTGCAACACCCGGGCAGGTGAGGATCGTGTGAGGTAGCAAGCTGGTTGGTTCGTTGGTACAATGCGTCCACAGATTTCTCAAAAGTTCCTACATTAATTTTTTCTCGTAAGTAGATGTGGGACAGAGACTTACAACAAAATATTATCTAATCTTAAATTTTATGAAAGATTCTTTATTCCGTCAAATAGTTCATTCATTGTTGACAGCCGTTTCCGAAAGACTTAATTAAAACTGAAGATTCTCATTCCATTATTAATATTTGTTTAGCTGGCACGAGTTTGTGGTGATTTTGGAATTACCTGAAGATTAGACACCCTAGATTGTTTCACCTGATGATTAGACACCTGAATGCAAACCTAATCTAACCCCTTCAGGTAGCATTCGGGTATTTAAGCATTAGGTGAAATAAACCAGGGTGCCTAATCATCAGGTAATCCAAATTTCACCTGTAATTACACTTTTGTATATCTGTAGCTTGAGAAAATAATTAACTTGTGGATTATTTCGTCAACGTCTATTGTTATAACGAAACGGATACTTTCTAGCTCCGTTATTTGTGTTAAGGATCTCAGAGGCCAGCGTGGTGGTTATTCCTGGTAACTGGAGATGAAGAATGTACCTTACCTCCTATCCTCTCAAGGTGGGGGGGGGGGTGATGGAGGGCAGGAGGGAGGTAGGTAGGTGGGAGGGAGGAGGAGGGAGGGAGGGGTGGAGGAGAGGTAGGTAGGAGGCAGGTAGGTGGAGAGGAGGGGTAGGTTAGGGTGGGTGTGGGAGGAGTGAACATCACACTAGGCGTGTGGCCACAACATCACTGTCCTTCGTTAATTTAAGAGACTCAGCCTGACGCCCCCTGCCTGCTGCTGCCCATCAGAACTGCGGTGGTGCTGCAACTTCTGACTGTGTGTGTGTGTGTGTGTGTGTGTGTGTGTGTGTGTGTGTGTGTGTGTGTGTCTGTGTGTGTGTGTGTGTGTGTGTGTGTAGCAACTAAATCTGTAGCACTGATTCTCAACTTATATAGATCCTTGAGAATCCATCCTTATGTCAGGGTTACGAGCCAGACCAATTCTCACATTACCAGTTAGGAGAAAAATAATCAACGTGCAGTTATATGAGAAACTAACTTGGTATCGTAGCTTAAGTGAAAACAAAATTAACCTACGAACCTTTTGAGAATCCATCTTTGTGTCGTGGTTTAAAAGTGTGCTTAGTTAGATACGATCACACATCTACAGTTAAGAGGAAATATATATATATATTTTTTTAAACATACCAATCTCTGAGAATCCATTTTCAAGTTGGAGCTTTGAGTCAGACGCGATCTCACAGTTCTAGTAAGGGAGAAAAATAAATATGAATCTTTGAGAATCTTTCTTTTGTGTGGCTAGTGAGTGAGTGAACCAGTGAATCAGACACGGGGATAATTTAAAGTACGAATATTTGTGAATCCATCTTATAGTGTCGGGTTTAAATAAGTGAACCATTTCCCACATCTTCACCTACGAGGAAAACTTATCCTAGAAATGTCCGAGAAGCCATCTTTGTACAATGGCTTATAAAAGTGAGCAATATTCGGATGCCATCTCTCACGTTCTTACACCATAAGTAAAATAAAGCTTAAATTAATACCTGTACAATTAACATGATTATATATGTAAGGTGATTTTCTCCTTATAAATAAAGAGTTGGATCAATTTCTCTTAGTAGTGAATCTTATTTAGTGGTGGTAGCCCAGGTAGAGGCGTGGTGTTTAAGTAACGTGGCTGCAACTTTTAAAATTTCTGGTTAGACGCAGGATAGATTTCACCGGCTGTCAGAATTTCAAGGCGTTGCTATTTAGAGCCAAGACAAAGACCGAGTGACCAGTGCTTCAAGCCCTTAACAAGACTTTAATTACGACTAAAATATGAAGACACAGACTGACACACACACACAACAGTATCATTCCTTTTAGTGAGACTCTGAAAAAGCATTATAACAACTGTTTATCATTGTGTGTATACCTGCACTGTCTGGGTATATTGTGTGTATACCTGCACTGTCTAGGTATATTGTGTGTATACCTGCACTGTCTGGGTATATTGTGTGTATACCTGCACTGTCTGGGTATATTGTGTGTATACCTGCACTGTCTAGGTATATTGTGTGTATACCTGCACTGTCTGGGTATATTGTGTGTATACCTGCACTGTCTGGGTATATTGTGTGTATACCTGCACTGTCTAGGTATATTGTGTGTATACCTGCACTGTCTGGGTATGTTGTGTGTATACCTGCACTGTCTGGGTATGTTGTGTGTATACCTGCACTGTCTGGGTATGTTGTGTGTATACCTGCACTGTCTGGGTATGTTGTGTGTATACCTGCACTGTCTAGGTATATTGTGTGTATACCTGCACTGTCTAGGTATATTGTGTGTATACCTGCACTGTCTAGGTATATTGTGTGTATACCTGCACTGTCTAGGTATATTGTGTGTATACCTGCACTGTCTAGGTATATTGTGTGTATACCTGCACTGTCTAGGTATATTGTGTGTATACCTGCACTGTCTAGGTATATTGTGTGTATACCTGCACTGTCTAGGTATGTGTGTGTATACCTGCACTGTCTAGGTATATTGATGACATACCTGCGTCTAAGTATATTGTGTGTATACCTGCACTGTCTAGGTATATTGTGTGTATACCTGCACTGTCTAGGTATATTGTGTGCCTGCACTGTCTGGGTATATTGTGTGTATATGCACTGTTGTCTAGGTATATTGTGTGTATGCCTGCACTGTCTGGGTACATATTGTGTGTATACTACTGTCTGGGTGTATTTGTGTATACCTGCAATCTGGGTATGTGCATTGTATACCTGCACTGTCTAGGTATATTGTTTGTATACCTGCACTGTTTAGGTATATTGTGTGTATACCTGCACTGTTTAGGTATATTGTGTGTATACCTGCACTGTGTAGGTATATTGTGTGTATACCTGCACTGTCTAGGTATATTGTGTGTATACCTGCACTGTTTAGGTATATTGTGTGTATACCTGCACTGTTTAGGTATATTGTGTGTATACCTGCACTGTGTAGGTATATTGTGTGTATACCTGCACTGTCTAGGTATATTGTGTGTATACCTGCACTGTCTAGGTATATTGTGTGTATACCTGCACTGTCTAGGTATATTGTGTGTATACCTGCACTGTCTAGGTATATTGTGTGTATACCTGCACTGTCTAGGTATATTGTGTGTATACCTGCACTGTCTCGGTACACCAAATTTAGAACTTTCTGGACTACCCTAAACCGTGTATACTTTCAACCAGGAAAGTTTCATGTATATTTGGGATATACATACAGTACATAACACAAGCTTAAGACCCACAGTAATGTAGTTTCACAAAATATACTTTTAATGAAAATATTGAAAATTTGAATAAGGATTAGCATAAAAAAGTTCAATATCAAAATAGTAACATGTAGTTAAAAAAGCCAATTGAAGTATTTAAAGATATAACATCAATATGGTTCTGAAAAATAAATAAATAAAAGTTCCTTAGAAAAGTATTTAAGGCAAAAAAAGTAGAACCAGAACAAATAAACAAATTTAAGAAAGACAAAACAGTAACAAGCCTAAATTAGATAGAAAAATAACCCGAAATTATATAAAAATATGTATAAAAAGACTTAATAAAAAAGCGCCTATTATGGAATAAAATAATAAAGTAATAATAAAAATAATAATAATAATGAGGACTTACATAAAAAAGTTAAATAAAAGCACATAAAGTTGTACATTACTCAGGTCTCGATACTAATGACAAATTTATACCCAAGATCCTAGTGAGAATGAGACTGCTATTCTCTTTATCTGAGAGAGAAGGGTTCAGGTGTCAGTTCGAGATAGTAATTAATTTCCGAGACCTGGTCGTGTCCTCGAGGCAGTGCGCCATGGTGGGGGAAGGGGGGACTGGGGCTCTTGAAGCACCCCCTGGGTACTGGGCAGGGGTGTCTCGACGTGCAGTCTTTGCTGGGGGTCCTTAGAACGTCCACTGACCATTCTTGCATCTCGTGGGGTGTGGGGCGCTGGTGGTGGATTGGTGCGCTGGGAGGGTGTGCTGAAGTGGTGATGGGTGGGGAGGGGGTGATGAGGAGGAGAGGGGTGCTTATGGATGGTGAGGTGCTGCTGGGATCTAAGCAATCTTATGGAAGAGGAGGGGGCAGGAGGGGGAGGGAGTGCTGCGGTGTGTAGACCAGGCATCAGTAGAACAGCGAGAGGGAGGGGGGGGTGGGTGCAGGGGAGGGGAGGTCAAGACACCCACCTGACGCAGCGGTCGGTGCTGGGGCGGGAGACGCACCTGCCACAGCGGTCGGTGCTGGGGTTTGTACGGGGGGAGAAGACCCACCTGGCGCAGGTCTCGGTGCTGGGACGTGAGGGGTAGGTGGTCGTCGTCGTCGTCGTCGTCGTGCAGTAGGTCCTCGGAGATGGACGGGCCTTCATCTGCCTGCCAGGGTCTAGACGTCCCAGCGCTCTCCTCACACTCTGTCGACGAAGGATACATTAGTTACCTGGGCTACTGTATGTCACATCATGGCCTTATTTAACAGGATAATACACCAGACACCAAGGATGATAATGACTAATTCCGTCACTATCATTACCATTTTCACCACCATCATCATCCCCATTCGTTCAATTACCACCATTATTATCATCATCACCAATCGTCAAATCATCATAATCATCATCAATCGTCCAATCATTACCATCACCATCATTATCATCGATGGTCCAATTATTACCATCATCATCACCAACTACCACCACCATCCGTCTCCTCACCATCATCACCATCCTAGAACCACTGCTCACCACCACCACTTGCTCGTGTTACACCTGCCCTCTCTCTCATCCACCGCGACGGGTAAGAGCGCCGCCCAACACAACACGAGACACATCAGTTCAATTCGTTCATCTTGTTCAATATGTGTTGTTGTTCACCCACGACTGAGGGTGGAGTGTACATTCGTGACCTTATGCTAGTTTTGTTAATGCCTTATGCTAGTTTTGTTAATGCCTTATGCTAGTTTTGTTAATGCCTTATGCTAGTTTTGTTAATGCCTTATGCTAGTTTTGTTAATGCCTTATGCTAGTTTGTTAATGCCTTATGCTAGTTTTGTTAATGTCTTGATCTAGTTTTGTTAATGCCTTATGCTAGTTTTGTTAATGCATCATGCTAGTTTGTTAATGCCTTATGCTAGTTTTGTTAATGCCTTATGCTAGTTTTGTTAATGCCTTATGCTAGTTTTGTTAATGTCTTATGCTAGTTTTGTAAATGCATCAGACTAGTTTTGTTAATGCCTTATGCTAGTTTTGTTAATGCCTTATGCTAGTTTAGTTAACGCCTTATGCTAGTATTGCTATTATTACATCTACCAAGAAAGCATAATAGTAACAAACTAGCAATATCTCCCTAGTGGCCCTG
>NW_024713650.1:4747774-4819576 GCF_018991925.1 Homarus americanus
AAAACTCTCCTCACTTCTCTCTCTTTCCCCTCCCTCACTTCTCTCTCTCTCTCCACTTCCTCACTCTCTCTCTCACCTTTCCACTCTCCTCACTCTTCTCCTTCTTTCTCCACTCTCCTCCCTCTTGTCTCTCTCTCCCTCTCCTCACTCTTGTCTCTCTCTTCTCCCTCTCTCCTCTTTCTCTCTTCTCCCCTCTCCTCTCTCTCTCTCTCTCCCACTCCCTACTCTTCTCTCTTTCTTCTCCCTCCCCTCTTCTTCTCTTCTCCACCTCCTGGGAGTGGAGGAGTGGTGAATGGAGGGTGGAGGAGGTGGAAGGAGGTAAGAGAGGTGGAGGAGATGGGGGAGGCAGAGAGGGAGGTGGAGAGGTGGAAGGGAGGTAGAGAGGTGGAGGAGGTGGGAGGTAGAGGAGGTGAGAGAGGTGGGAGGGAGTAGAGGAGGTGGAGGGAGGTGGAGGGAGTGAGGAGGAGGTGGAGGGAGGTGGAGGGAACTCAATACACATGGCCTTTGAGAATCCATCTTCGTGTCATAGCTTAAAGCGAGTGGTTAAGTGAGGCGGCTCACTCACATATTCAGTACTGGGGAGGGAGGTAGAGAGGGGGAAGGAGGTAGGGAAGAGTTATGGAGGGGAGGTAGGGAAGGAGGAAGGAAGGAAGGAAGGAAGGAAGGAAGGAAGGAAGGAAGGGAAGGAAGGGGGGGAAGGGGGGGAAGGAGGGAAGGAAGGGAGGGAAGGGAGAGAAGGAAGGAGGGAGGGAAGGAAGGAGAGAAGGAAGGAGGGAAGGAAGGAAGGAAGGAAGGAAGGAGGGAGGGAAGGGGAGGGAGGGAAGGTAAGGAGGGAAGGAGAAAGGGAGGAAGGTATGGAGGGAAGGAGGAAAGGAAGGAAGGGAAGGAAGGAAGGAAGGGAAGGAAGGAAGGGAAGGAAGGAAGGAGGGAAGGGAGGAAGGAAGGGAGGGAAGGGAGGAAGGAGGGAAGGGAGAGAAGAAGGAGGGGGGAAGGAAGGAGAAGGAAGGAGGGAAGGAAGGAAGGAAGGAAGGAAGGGAGGGAGGGAAGGTGGGGTGAGGGGAGGGAAGGCAAGGGAGGGGGAAGGAGGAAAGGGAGGGAAGGTATGGAGGGAAGGAGGGAAGGAAGGAAGGAAGGGAAGGAAGGAAGGAAGGAAGGGAAGGAAGGAGGGAAGGGAGGAAGGAAGGAGGGAAGGGAGGAAGGAAGGAGGGAAGGGGGAGAAGGAAGGAGGGAGGGAGGGAAGGAGAAGGAAGGAGGGAAGGGGAAGGAAGGGAAGGAAAGGAAGGAGGGAGGGAAGGTAAGGAGGGGAGGGAAGGTAAGAGGGAAGGAGGAAAGGGAGGGAAGGTATGGAAGGAAGGAAGGAAGAAGGAAGGAAGGAAGGGAGGGAAGGAAGGAGGGAAGGGAGAGAAGGAAGGAGGGAGGAGAAGGAGACAAGGAGGAAGGAGAGAAGGAAGGAGGGAAGGAAGGAAGGGAAGGGGAAGGAAGGAGGGAAGGGAGAAGGAATGAGGAAGGGAGAGAAGGAAGGAAGGAGAGAAGGAAGGAGGGAGGGAAGGGAGGAAGGAAGGAGGGAAGGGAGGAAGGAAGGAGAAAGAAGGAAGGAGGGAAGGGAAGGAGGGAAGTTACAGCCTCTGAAAGAATTACTCTTGTGTGGTAGCTATGAGTCACGAGTTACGTACGAACCTAAAAAATATAAATAAATAAATAATATCCTGCTATTAACTTATCTGTACGTAGAAAATAATGATGTTAAAAATGTTAATAACGAAGGCAGACAATAAAACAGAGATGTTAAAATGTTAAATTGATTAATAACAAGTTAATAAAAAGTAATATATGTTAAATAATTGGTAAATATAACAAGATTTAATGTAATTTAACGTATTAACGAAGCAAGATATAGAATAATATTAATAATGTTATTATTTCATTTAACACTAATGATGTCATTAAAAATACAAATTGATATTACTTCAGTATTACTGTTATTACTTTTTACACCTCTGCCACCACTAATTACCTTAATATTAAATATCCAATACATACTAAGCTATCCTATCTGTGTTAAATTAGCTGAGCCGCAGATCCTATGCTAACCACTACTACCACTACTACTACCACACTACTACGGTAAATAAAGTGGCAAGTAATATGCATTAAAAAATACACCACTACTACATACTAATAATAATACACCACACAACACACAACAACAACAACCACAACAATAAAAACAAAACTAATATAACCACCAAAAAAGATGAATAAAAGTGAGAGCCTACAGCCTGCCCCCATTGTCATGCTGCACTGTCTCCTCATATGTATAAACTACACACACACATTATTCATTTAGATATAAATCTACAACAGAAACCCACCTCTCATCCTCACACACACGTCAAATCAGTTAAACCACCATCTGGGGAGGGGGAGATGGGTAGGGGAGGGGAGGAGGAGGAGGCAAGGAGTAGGGAGAGAAAGATGAGGATTGGAGGGGAGGTGAGGGTAGAGGGAGGGTGTAGTAGGGGACCATTCAGTGATTTAACCTCCCCTCCTCCCCTGAAAGTAAACCAATAAAACACCCATGACGTCATTAGCATACTGAAGAGTGGTACTGTCCTCCAATCACAAGTGGGCTGCTGGTGATGACGTCAAGGAGTGGCCTGTCATCTACTTTATCTCGACTGGATTTGTTTTCAAACGTGTGGGTTAATTTGCATACGGTAGAACCTCTATATAACGGACTTCTGTATAACGGACTTCTGTATAACGGACATTTGCATAACGGACTTACATTTAAAGAACTATTCTTTTACATATACTCTGTTAGAAGGCTTCAATTATAACGAAATATAATAATCATCATCATCGTCATCCTCATCCTCATCATCATCGTCACCATCATCATCATCATCATCATCGTCACCTCATCATCATCATCATCATCATCGTCACCATCACCACCATCATCATCGTCATCGTCATCATCATCATCATCATCATCGTCACCACCATCATCATCATCGTCAACACCAATCATCGTCATCATCATCATCAACGTCACCACATCATCATCATCATCATCATCATCGTCATCGTCACCATCATCATCATCATCATCGTCACCATCACCACATCATCGTCATCCCCATCATCATCATCGTCATCGTCACCATCATCATCGCTCAACATCATCATCATCGTCACCATCATCATCATCATCGTCATCCTCACCATCATCATCATCATCGCACACAACGTCACACACGTATCACACACATAATATCACCACTATCAATATCACACACCATCATCATCATCGTCACCATCATCATCATCATCGTCATCAATCGTCATCGCCACACAATACATTGTAACCAATTTCTCCAGCTGAATCCATACAGTTAACAGTCATGATTACACAAACACACACACACACACACACACACACACACACACACACACACACACACACACACACACCAAGACCTCAAGGGTCCCCATTCCTATTCACGTCTCTCTGTACTCCAAGATTCTCAGCAGGCTGCTGTGGAGCAACACACACAACAACACACACACACACACACACACACACACACACACACACCAGGCCACCCATGTGTGTGTGTGTGTGTGTGTGTCTAAAATTACTACATGAAGTTTTTGTTATGAATTAGGTTAGGTTTAGTTAGGCTAGGTTAGTTTAGTTGAATTAGGCTCATTAAGTTCCAGGCATGTATAAGCAGATAGACAATGCCTAACTTAGCCATTTCTCAGATGCGTCAGAAAGCTCAATGTATGCCACCTTACGCAAGCTCCACTAAGTAAGATCCAATTTTACACCCCACACCTTGACCTCCTAGCACTTACCCTGGTCTCTCGACCTCCTGGCATCCTTGACCTCCTGGTACCTTTGACCTCCTACACCCGTGACCTCTGGCACCCTCGACCTCCTGACACCCTTGACCTCCTGGCACCCGCTGACCTCCTGGCACTCTTGAACCTCTGGCACTCTTGACCTCCTGGCACCTTCGACCTCCCTGGCACCTCGACCTCTGGCAGCAGCACCTACTTCGACCTCCTGGCACCCTCGACCTCCTGGCACCTCGACCTCCTGGCACGCTCAATCCTGGCACCCTCTTGACCTCCCACAGCACCCCTTGACCTGGCACTCTCGACCTCCTGGCACTCTCGACCTGGCAGCCTTGACCTCCTGGTACCCTGACCTCCTGGCACTCTTGACTGGCACCCTTGACCTCCTGGCACTCTCGACCTCCTGGCAGCCTTGACCTCCTAGTACTTTCGACCTCCAGCACCCTGCCTCCTGTCACCCTCGACCTCCCATCATCGACCTCCTGGCACCCTCGACCTCCTGGCACCTCGACCTCCTGGCACCCTTGACCTCCTGGCACCCTCGACCTCCTGGCACCCTCGACCTCCTGGCACCGTTGACCTCCTGGCACCCTCGACCTCTCAACTGACTTCCGCACCTTGACCTCGCACCCTCGACCTCCTGGCACCACGACCTCCTGGCACCGTTGACCTCCTGGCATCCCTCGACCTCCTGGCACCACTCTTGACATCCTGGCACCGCTTGACCTCCTGGCATCTCGACCTCCTGGCACCTTGACCTCCTGGCACTTTCGACCTCCCAACCCTCGACCTCCTGGCACCCTCGACCTCCTGACACCCTTGACCTCCTGGCACCCTCGACCTCCTGGCACCCTCGACCTCCTGACACCTTGACCTCCTGGCACCCTCCCTGGCACCCTCGACCTCCTGGCACCCTCGACCTCCTGGCACCCTTGACCTCCCGGCACCCTCGACCTCCTGGCACCCTCACACCTCCTGGCACCCTTGACCTCCTGGCACCTCGACCTCCTGCGCTGACCTTCTGCTTTGCCTCCTGGCACCCTCGACCTCCTGCACCTTGACCTCCTGGCACCCTCGACCTCCTCTTTGACCTCCTGGCACCCTCGACCTTCTGGCACCTCGACCTTTTGGCACCCTGACCTCCACGACACCCTTGACCTCCTGGCACCTTGCTGACTGCTTTTGCCCGACCTCTGGCACCTCTTGACCTCCTAGCACCCATGACCTCCGCACTTTGACCTCTCACCGTTATCCTGGCACCCTCGACCTCTGGCATCGTTGACCTCCTGGCACCTCGACCTCCTGGCACCCTGACCTCCTCCCACCCTCGACCTCCTGGCACCTCGACCTCCGCACTTCCCTCGACCTCCGCTGCTGACCTCCTGGCACCGCCCTGGCCTCCTTGGCACCCTCGACCTCCTGGCACCCTCGACCTCCTGCGCCCCTCGACCTCCTGGCACCTTGACCTCCTGGCACCCTCGACCTCCTGGCATCCTCGACCTCTAACGACTTCCTTGTGCCTTTGACATCCTGGCACTCTTGACCTCCTGGCACCCCAGCCTCCTGGTAGCTTTGACCTCCTGGCACTCTTGACCTTCTGGCTCTGACCTCCTGGCACCTTCTTGACCTCCTGGCACCCTCGACCTCCTGGCACCCTTGACCTCCTGGCACCCATGACCTCCTGGCACCTCTCGACCTCTGGCACTCTGACCTCCCAGCCTTGACTTAGTTATTTCTGACCTCCCTGGCACCTCGACCTCCTCAACCTTGACCCTCCTGGCACCCCGACCTCCTGGCACTCTCGACCTCCTGGCACCCTTGACCTCCTGGCACCCTCGACCTCCTGGCACCCTTGACCTCCTGGCACCCTTGACCTCCTGGCACTCTGACTTCCTGGCACTCTCGACCTCCTGGCAGCCTTGACCTCCTGGTACCTTGACTTCCTGGCACCCTTGACCTCCTGGCACCCTCGAGGAGAGAAATGTTGAAATCTGAAAATAAATGTTATTTTCTCTACGTGAGTCGACCCGCCACACTGAAGGTCATTTTCAACACTTTCTATGTATACGGACCAAAATAGACCAGTAACCTATGTATACAGACCATATGAGGATTAACTATGTATACTGACCTAAATAGACCACATGAGGATTAACTATGTATACTGACCTAAATAGACCAGTATCCTATGTATACAGACCACATGAGACGATAAACTATGTATAATGACCTAAATAGACCAGCAACCTATGTATACAACCACATGAGACGATAAACTATGTATAATGACCTAAATAGACCAGCAACCTATGTATACAGACCATATGACATGATTAACTATGTATACTGACCTAACAGACCAGTATCCTATGTATAAGACGAGAGACGATTAACTATGTATACGGACCTAAATAGACCAGTATCCTAGTATACAGAACATGAGACGATTAACTATGTATACTGACCAAAGACCACAGAGAGTACATGTATACTGCCTAAATAGACCAGTATCCTATGTATACAGACCATATGAGACGATAAACTATGTATACTGACCTAAATAGACCAGCAACCTATGTATACAGACCATATGAGACGATAAACTATGTATACGACCTAAATAGACCAGTAACCTATGTATACAGACCATATGAGACGATTAACTATGTATACCGACCTAAAGACCACATGAGGATTAACTATATATACTGGCCTAATAGACCAGTAACCTATATACAGACCATAAGGAGACGATAAACTATGTATACTGACCTAAATAGACCAGCAACCTATGTATACAGACCATAAGAGACGATAACCATGTATACGGACCTAACAGACCAGTAACCTATGTATACAGACCACATGAGACGATTAACTATATACTGACCTAAATAGACCACATGAGAGGATTAACTATGTATACTGCTCCAACAGACCAGTAACCTATGTATAAGATCATATGAGACGATAAACTATGTATACTGACCTAAATAGACCAGTAACCTGTACAGACCATAGGAGACGATAAACTATGACATGACCTAATAGACCAGTAACCTATGTATACAGACCATAATGAGACGATTAACTATGTATACTGACCTAAATAGACCACATGAGAGGATTAATTATGTATACTGGCCTAAATAGACCAGTAACCTATGTATACAGACCATATGAGACGATAAACTATGTATACTGACCCAAATAGACCACATGAGAGGATTAACTATGTATTGACCTAACAGACCAGTAACCTATGATACAGACCATATGAGACGATAACTATGTATACTGACCTAAATACCACATGAGAGGATTAACTATGATACTGACCCAATAGACCAGTAACCTATGTATACAGACCACATGAGACGATAAACTATGTATACTGACCTTAATAGACCAGTAACCTATGTATACAGACGAGAGACGATTAACTATGTATACTGACCACATGAGACCAATAACACACTATGTAAACAAAAGCGTGGGTATATGGAGGTCGTGACGTCAGAGGAAGTCCCAATACAGATATGGTAATAAGAACTCCCCCTCACTCATCCCCACTCACCCATCCTAACCTAACCACCCACAACCCCCCCCCACCCCACCCTCCCGCCTTCACACCCACGCCCACTCCACACAACCACCCACCCAGCCTACCAATGAGTGTTTTTCAATATTGAGTGGGTGTTGATTGCCCTGGGCACACACCTCAATGATGAGTCAAGGTAAGAGCCTCAAGAGCCCCTCATACATCATCCCCGAGGGGTGGGTGGTGGGGGGTGGGGGCTGGGGGAGGGTGATGGTTGCTGCTGACCTACTGTCCTCATATTTGGGATGTAACTTATCCTAACGTAACCTAATTCAGTCTAACTTAATCTAACCTAACTTAATTTAAACCTATCATGACCTGACCTAACCTAACCTATTTTCTGTTCTGTCTCCAACCTCTCAATCCTTCCTCCATACACTCCTCCCACCCTATACTAGCTTCCACTCTTCCTCCATACTGTAACCCATTCCCAATATAACTGTATATTTTCAGCCCTGCTGCTTTCCTTCAATAAACTGTTAATTATATATATTATTATACTTCCTCCCCACCCTATACTCCCTTCCTTCCACTCTCTCCATACTTCTCCCTCCCATCTATACCCTTCCTTCCACTCCTTCCTCCATACTCTCCTCCCACCCTATACTTCCTTCCACTCCCTTCCCTCCATACTCTCCTCCCACCCTATATTCCTCTTCCACTCCCTTCCCTCCATACTCTCCCTCCACCCTATACTCCTTCCTCCCATTTCTTCCTCCATACTTCCTCCCACCCTATACTCCCTTTCCTCCACTCCCTCCATACTCTCCCTCCCACCCTATACCCTTCCTCCACTCCTTCCCTCCATACTCCTCCCACCCTATACCCCCCTTCCCACTCCTTCCTCCATACTCTCTCCCACCCTATACCCTCCTTCCACTCCCTTCCTCCATACTTCTCCCCACCCCTATATTCTCCCTCCATACTCCCATCCTATACCTCCCCCTTCCTCCATACTTCTCCCACCTATACTCCCTTCCTCCCCACCCTTCCCTCCATACTCCCTCCCACCCTATACTCTTCCCTATACTTCTCCCATCCTATACTCTCTTCTCCCACTCTTCATACTTCCTCCCACCCTATACTCTTCCTCCATACTTCCCTCCCACCCTATACCCTTCCTCCCACTCTCCATACTCTCCCCTCCCACCCATACTCCTTTCCCCTCCATACTTCCTCCCACCCTACCTCTTCCTCCCACTCCCTTTCCTCCCCATACTCTCCTCCCCACCCTATACTTCCCTCCCTCTCCCACCCTATATCTCCCTTCTCCCACTCCCTTCTCCATACTTCCTCCCATCCCATACCTTCCTCCTCTCCATACTTCCTCCCACCCTACTCCCTTCCTCCCACTCTCTTCCTCCATACCCCTCCCATCCTATACCCTTCCCTCCACTCTCCCCTCCCACCTCATACTCCTTCCTCCCACCTCCTTCATACTTCCCCTCCCAATCTATACCCTTCCTCCATACTTCCTCCCACCCTATACTTCCCTCCCACTCCTCCCCTCCATACTCTCTCCCATCCCATCACTTCTCCCTCCATACTTCCTCCTATACCCTTCCTCCCACTCCCTCCATACGCTCCTCCCATCCTATACCCTCTCCATACTCTCCTCCCAACCTATACCTTCCTTCCACTCTTCCCCTCCATACTCTCCCCCTCCCACCCTATACCCTTCCTTCCACCCACTCTCTCCATACTCTCCCTCCCACCCTATACCTTCCTTCCATTCTTCCTCCATACTCTCTCCCACCCCTATACTTCCTTCCACTCTCTACTTCCATACTCCCTCCCACCCTATACACTCTTCCTTCCACTCTCACCTACAAACTCTCTCCACCCTATACTTTCCCTCCATACTCCTCCCAACCCTACACCTCTTTCCTTCCACTCTTCCCTCCATACTCTCCCTCCCACCCCATACCCCTTCCTTCCACTCTTTCTCCATACTTCTCCACCCCTATACTCCTTCCTTCCACTCTTCCTCCATACTTCCCTTCCACCCTATACCCCCTTCCTCCCACTCCCTTCATACTCTCCTCCTCCCACCCTATACCCTTCCCTCCATACTCTCTCCCACACTATACTCCCTTCCCTCATACTCTCCCTCCCCACCCCCTCTCCCTTCCCTCCCTTCTCTCCCCTCCCCACCCCTTCTCCCTTCCTTCCCACTCCTTCCTCTATACTCTCCCTCCCCCCCTGTCTCCTTCCCTCCATACTCTCCCTCCCCACACTATCTCCCTTCCTCCCTCCCTTCCCTCCATACTCTCCCTCCCACCCTATACTCCTCACCCTATACTCCTTCCCTCCATACTCTCCCTCGCACCCTATACTCCTTCCTCCCTCCCTTCCTCCATACTCTCCCTCCCACCCCCTACTCCCTTCCTTCACTCTCTTACCTACAAACTCTCTCTCCCTCGCTCCCTCCCGCCCTCTCCTCTCGCTCCAGTAGTCTTCACCCTCGTCCTTCTGTATCTTTCGTACCGTTATTTATCTTTCTTCTCTCTCTTATGCCCCGTCTTTATCACCCACTCCTCTTCCCCTTCTTCCTTTTCACCCTCTAACTTTCTGTTCATCTGTTTCTCTGTCTGTCTGTCTGTTATTCATCCTTCGTATTCTCCCAATTCTCCCTCTCACCATCCACTCCGGCCCTTGCACATTAACGACACACCCCTCTCACTTTTTCCCTCTCACCACCCGAGTCCTTTCCCTTCCCTGTACACACATACCCCTCTCATTTCCCACTCAACACCTCACTCTTTATCCTCCTCCTACACGCACCACCTCTCATCCCTCTCACCACCTGCCCTTCCTTCCCTGTACACCCCTCTCATTACCCCTATATCCCTCTCATCACCTCACTCTTCCCCCACCACCCCTGTACATACTTTCCCCCCGCTTACCCCTCATTTACATGCAGGGTTGGCCTCATATCACCCACACCTGTTCATTACGAGGGGGGCTGGCCGGGGTTGCGACAGATATAACGGAAAAAAATGTTTACTTCAGTTTACCCTGCAACATTTTTTTTTTATATATGAGAAAACTTTATCTTTTTATTATTTTAAGTTATTATTAACGTGTTTTACTTAATATTATGTTTCTTGAAGATGTTTATCATGTTTTATCGATGTTTTTAGTGACTTTAATTCTTGTTTTTCCCCCTTTTTTTTTAATGTTTAGCATTTGATTCTAATTCGTTTTCTTAGATATTTTATAGCCCCCCACACAAACACACGAACCAAAGATTAGTAGAAAATCCAGTTGGCATCATAGACTACACAAAACAAGTGAACATCGGAATTTGGACAAAACAGTTAAGGAGGAGGAGGAAAAAAATTCAGCCCTCCACTGATCACCACAACTATTGCCTTATACGACCCACTGAGTCACATTCACGACAAGTAACGACCTAACCTAACCTAAACTAATCTATCAAACCTGACCTAATCCAACATAAAACAACCTGTTAAACTAGTTGGGAGTTGAGAGGTTTTCACGTAAGCTGTTAAGGAGAAACCCAAGACCCAATTTATTAGTCCAGAGGCAATATTAGACGATCGAAGGCCAATAAACAACTGAACATCGACCATAATAAAACAATTGAACATCAACAACTATAAAACAACTGAACATCAACCACAATAAAACAACTGAACATCAACAACTATAAAACAACTGAACATCAACAACAATAAAACAACTGAACATCAACAACAATAAAACAACTAAACATCAACAACAATAAAACAACTAAACATCAACAACAATAAAACAACTATAACATTAACACGTAATAACACCATCAACAACAACCACGTCAACAACAACAATTAATAACCTCAACAACGACAACAACTACAACCACAACATGAACAACAACCACAATAGCAACAACAACAAGTAATAACAACAAATAAACCAACAAATAAACACACTTAACACGTCCCGTTGAGTAAGGTGATATAAGTAGCTTATTAGTTAAGTCAATTAATACACTTACATGCACTTAACGCCCCCTTCTCTCCCATCTTACATTTTAGTTTCTTCGTCTTTTCTCCCCAATAGCATTAAACAAAATATTCAAATTTGAATTCGAAATTTAAATCTGTACCGGAAGTAACCGACTTTAACGACCACATAACGACAAAGCTGTTTAAACCCTCAGCCAATCAGCGTCGAGTACCATGTTGGATAAGCGCTTAAAATGTGTTTATGTGAGGAAGAGGAAGAGGAAGAGGGGAGGAGAGGAAGAGGAAGAAGAGAGGAAGAGGAGAGGAAGAGGAAGAATAGAGGATGATGAAGAGAGAAGAGCATGAGGAAGAAGCAGAGAAGAGAGAAAGAAAAAGAGAAGAGGAAGAGGAGATGATGTTGAGAGAAGAAAGAAAGAAAGAAAAGAAAGAAAGAAAGAAAGAAAGAAAGAAAGACAGAAAGAAAGAAAAGAAGAAAGAAAAGAAAGAAAAAAGAAAGAAGAACATAGATGCAATTACTGCACAAATATCCCTAACCTAACCTAACCTAACCTGTATTAACACTATGACCAGGTACCAGCCTCATCAGTGTTCCTCGGGGCCATTCTGGGAGTTTTACTATAATGTTAACAAACAAACAGGTGCCACATCTCACAAGACGGGCCAGCCACTGTACCAGGTGGAACTGTACACTGTATGTATGACCGTGTATATGTATGTATAGTCGTGTGTTTGTATGGTTAAGTTTACATAGGCCATACAGCCTTGTATACATATCACTCTAGAATGCCTTGATACACATCATTATGTATGCACCGACGTGTGTAATAATAATAATAATAATAATAATAATAATAATAATAATAATAGTAATAATAATAATAATAATAAACGGTTTATTAATAGAGTTGCAGCCGGTGGCTGAAAATATACAGACTTACATTTAATTTAGACATAATGATATAATATGCATTGAATACATTTACAGGGCTGTACAGTACATAAATCAGGAGTTGTTTATTATTTTAACAATAGATGGGATGGTGCTGTTCTTATATCTATCGGTGCGGGCTCTTAGGGCTGAATTTTGTTGTAGTGGCGGACTGTGCGAGGTGGGTGGGGGGCTGCAGGAGGTGATGACGAGGGTGGGTGCAATAGTTGGCTGCCAAACCTTTCCAGTGCTTGGTGGTGGAGGTCACTGAGGATGGCATTTCCGGTGGAGATAGAGGCTGGAGTGTACGCACCGACATCTGTACGCATCGCCATGTTTACGCACCGACATGTGTATGCATCACCATGTTTACCCACCGACATGTGTACGCATTGCCACGTGTACACACCGACATGTGTACGCATCGCCACGTGTACACACCGACATGTGTATTCCAACGTGTACACACCGACATGTGTACGCATCGCCACGTGTACACACCGACATGTGAACGCATCGCCTGGATATTTAAATTTGCCTGAATTACGGCCCTCAAGCGATCATCTCTGGCACTCAACCCTCACTGATAATGAGGGGGGTAGGGGGAGTGTGGGGAGGGGAGGAGGAGGGAGGGGGGGGGGGGGGGAGGGGTGAGGGGAGGGTGGGGGGGTGAGGGGTGAGGGAGGGTGGGGGGTGGGGGGTGAGGAGAGTGAGGGAGGGTGGGGTAGTTAGGGGGGTGAGAGGGGTGGGGTGGGAGGGGGGTGAGAGGCGGTGAGGGGTGGAGAGGGGAAGGTGGGGGTGGGGGTAGAGTGGGGGAGGGTGATGAGGGAGGAGGAGCGTAACTGGAGCATAATTGTTGTATAATTGGAGCATATTACAGCATAAGAAAACCACCTCGTAGCATAATTTTAACACAATGTGAACCTATTGAAGCATAGTAGAGCATTGGAGCGTAAGTGGAGCGTAATTGTAGGGTAATTACATATTGGTCCCTAGGGTAGACTTGAAGGTGTCGGGACAAACAGTACATTGTGGAGCGTTATATAGGCCGTGTGTGTGTGTGTGTGTACTTTGTTATATAATACTTATACATACCGGAACACACACACACACATGTATACAAACACATTAACACAGATACACAGACACAACCACGCATACATACATACATACATACATATAAACATACATACATACATACATGGGACATTTAGGTACGTTTATTAAATCTATTATACTGGAGAGAGAGAGAGAGAGAGAGAGAGAGAGAGAGCACCATTCATTAGGGAGAGGCAAGGGTCGTCTACTGTTAACGGTAAGGGCGCTGGCTGTCTACTGTTAACGGTAAGGGCACGGGCTGTCTACTGTTAACGGAGGGCGTATGGGTCGTCTACTGTTAACGGTAAGGGTGGGGTCGTCTACTGTTAACGATAAGGCGGCGTAGTGTCTACTGTTAACGTAGGGGCGCATGGGTCGTCTACTGTTAACGGTAAGGGCGTATGGGTCGTCTACTGTTAACGGTAAGGGCGTATGGGTCGTCTACTGTTAACGGTAAGGGCGTATTGGTCGTCTACTGTTAACGGTAAGGGCGTAGTCGTCTACTTTAACGGTAAGGGCGTATTGGTCGTCTACTGTTAACGGTAAGGGCGGGCTGTCTACTGTTAACGGTAAGGGCGTATGGGTCGTCTACTGTTAACGGTAAGGGCGTATGGGTCGTCTACTGTTAACGGTAAGGGCCATGGGTCGTCTACTGTTAACGGTAAGGGCGTATAGTATCTACTGTTAACGGTAAGGGCGTATATCGTCTATCGTTAACAGAAAGCAAACACCAGAAGGCCACCTGTGTAACAAGCCATCTACTGTTAACGGTAAGAGCAAGGGCCGTGTACTATAAACGGCGACCGTGTGAGCTGTATACTAACAGAAACGGGCAGGTGGTACTGGAGAGGTAGTAGGGGGAGGGGGAGGGGGAGGAGGAGGATGGGAGGGGGTTCAAGATCCATTAGTGCAGATGGTAGGGACGATAAGGGAAGAGGGAGGGGGGGAGGGGTTGAGATGGGGGAGGGAAGGGTAGGGGGTGGATAGAGGGACGATGATAAGGAGGAGGAGAGGGGAAGAGAGGGGGGGGGGAGGAAGAGAGGGGAGGAAGAGAGGGGTTAAGAAGGGGGGGAGGGGGTGGAGGGAGGGAGTGCGACCTCGTTACACGTGAAACAAGATGCGAGCTTTTAGGGGTGCCTGGTCCCACTGAAACTTTCCTCTCAACACTTAATGGTGATAATGGTCCATTCCAAAGGTTTTAATGGTGCTACAATGTGTCCTGTGTTTAATGGTGCTACAATGTGTCATAAGGTTTAATGGTGCTACAATGTGTTCTGTCAGGTTTAATGGTGCTACAATGTGTCATGTAAGGTTTAATGGTGCTACAATGTGTTCTGTCATTTAATGGTGCTACAATATGTCCTGTAAGGTTTAATGGTGCTACAATATGTCCTGTAAGGTTTTAATGGTGCTACAATATGTCCTCCCAACATACATAATAACCCATCCAATCCAAACCTAACCAAACTTAACCTAACCCAACCTAACCTAACCTAACCAAACCCAACCTAACCTAACCAAACCTAACCTAACCCAACCAAACCTAACCTAACCTAACCAAACCAAACCTAACCAAACCAAAACCTAACCTAACCTAACCAAACCTAACCTAACCTAACCAAACCAAACCTAACCCAACCTAACAACCTAACCAAAACCAAACCTAACCTAACCTAACCAAACCAAACCTAACCTATCTTCAAAGTCTCACACCTTCGTAAAGGACACGAGGAACGTATCTCAATATCGTAAAGTCTGAATGTAAATATGATGTCATTTTCTTCAACCACCCCTTGCCTGCCATCTTTGTGTCAGCGCTAATCTCTATGTTACGAGGATTTTTTCTTTTCGTTTATTTTACGATTTTATTTACTACGATTTTTATTTTTTATCTTTCGTTTATTTTTACGATTTTATTACATGATTTTTTTTATCTTTCGTTTAGTTGTACGATTTTTGTTTAGAATTTTATTTATTTTATGTCTGAAGGAACTAATTGGATACGAGGTCAACATAAACAACTTGGTGAGCATTTGAGAATTCTTGTGTTTTTTGTGTTGTAACTTGAGTGAGTGGAGTGAGTGAGGAGGTGGAGGAGGAGAGTTTTATATTACGAGTTTCATAGAATTAAACTTATACCATCGTCCTCAAGGTTAAAACATCGTCATCAAAGGGTTAAATCATCGTCATCAAAGGGTTAATCATCGTCATCAAAGGTTAAAACATCGTCATCGCTAAAAACATCGCCATCAAGGTTAAAACATCGTCATCAAAGGGTTAAACCATCATCGGTAAAACATCGTCATCAAGGGTTAAACCATCGTCATCAAAGGGTTAAAACATCGTCATCAACGGTTAAACCATCATCAAAGGGTTAAACCATCGTCATCAAGTTAAAACATCATCAAAAAGGTTAAATCATCGTCCTCAAAGGGTTAAAACATCGTCATCAAAAGGTTAAATCATCGTCCTCAAAGGGTTAAAACATCGTCATCAAAAGGTTAAAACATCGCCATCAGGGTTAAATTATCGTCATCAGGGTTAAACCATCATCATCAAAGGGTTAAAACATCGTCATCAAAGGTTAAAACATCGTCATCAAAGGTTAAACCATAATCGTCAAAGGGTTAAATCATCATCGGGTTAAACCCTAATCGTCAAAGGTTAAATCATCATCAAAGGTTAAACCATAATCGTCAAAGGGTTAAATCATCGTCATCAAAGGGTTAAAGCATCGTCATCAAAGGGTTAAATCATCATCAAAGGGTTAAACCATCATCATCATAGGGTTAAACCATCATCATCAAAGGGTTAAACATCGTCATCAAAGGGTTAAACATCGTCATCAAAGGGTTAAATCATCGTCATCAAAGGGTTAAAACATCGTCATCAAAGGGTTAAACCATCGCCATCAAAGGTTAAAACATCGTCATCAAAGGGTTAAACATCGCCATCAAAGGGTTAAACCATCGTCATCAAAGGTTAA
The DNA here is from genome assembly GCF_018991925.1 of Homarus americanus. Lineage (NCBI taxonomy): Eukaryota > Metazoa > Arthropoda > Malacostraca > Decapoda > Nephropidae > Homarus > Homarus americanus. The sequence continues at coordinate 4,764,232 of NW_024713650.1, forward strand.
AACATCGTCATCAAGGGTTAAACCATCGCCATCAAAGGGTTAAAACATCGTCATCAAAGGGTTAAAACATCGCCATCAAAGAATAAACCATCATCATCAAGGGTAAAACATCGTCATCAAAGGGTTAAAACACTAACAAAGGGTTAAATCATCGTCATCAAAGGGTTAAAACATCGTCATCAAGGGTTAAACCATCGCCATCAAAGGGTTAAACATCGTCATCAAGGTTAAATCATCGTCATCAGTTAAAACATCGTCATCAAAGGGTTAAAACATCGTCACAAAGGTTAACACGCATCAAAGGTTAAACATCGTCAGTTAAATCATCGTCATCAAAGGGTTAACCAATCGTCATCAAAGGGTTAAATCATCATCAAAGGGTTAAACCATCATCATCAAAGGTTAAACCATCATTATCAAGGGTTAAATCATCATCAAAGGGTTAAACTATCATCATCAAAGGTTAAACCATCATCATCAAAGGTTAAATCATCGTCATCAAAGGTCAAAATAACATTACAAGCCTAAAAACCACGTCAAATTCTAGTCCTGATTAATACCTCAGTCAAGTCATGTTAAGTAAAAAAGAAAAAACATGATCCTTGGAAAAGAGAGAGAGAATTTCGCCCAGTTACTCTCTATTGCTTAATCAAAACATTAATTTGCATCCACACTCTCAGCTTACCAGACGGACACCAATTAACAGATCTGGTGGTGGAGGAACAATGGTGTCCAGTCAGTCATTAGGATTGGTCAATCTTGAAGGTTAGGTTAGGTTTTGGTTTGGTTAGGTTTGGTTTGGTTGGTTTTGGGTTGTTGGTTTGGGTTGGTTTGGTTTGGTTTGGTTTTGGGTGAAGTTAGGTTAGGTTTGGATTGAGTTGGTTTGTTTGGTTTGGTTTTGGGTTGGTTGTTGGTTGGGTTGGTTGTTGGGTTGGGTTGGTTGTTTGGTTGGTTTGGTTTGGTTTGGTTTGGTTGGCTTTTGGTTTGGTTTGGTTTTGGTTTGTTGGTTTGGTTTGGTTTGGTTTGGTTTGGTTTGGTTGGCGGGTCGGGTCGGGTCGGCCGGTCGGCCGGTCATCAGTCGGGTCGGTCGGGTCGGGTCATGGGTCAAGGTTGGTTTGGGTTGGGTTGGGTTATATTAACACACCTCACATTGTCACGTACACTGAATAACATGATGATAAGATTAAAAACATGATGGATAAATCCTCATTAATCCTCTTGGGGTGTACCTCTCTAAAGCCTTCTATACTGTCGACCATACCCTCCTGTCAAAGCTTGAACATTACGGCGTTAGGGGCCTGTCCCACAATTGGTTTACCTCATATCTGTCCAACAGGATGCAGTATGTCTGCTATAATAATCACAATCTGACTCCTCGCCAATCTTGTATGGCGTCCCCCCAAGGTTCCATTCTCGGTCCAGTACTGTTTTTGTTGTACATAAACGATAGAGTCCACGCCAGCACACTCATAAAATACAACTTATTTGCAGACGATAGTAATCTCTATGCCAGCAACTCAGACCTCCATCCCTTGATGAGAACTATGAACACTGAATTGACTAAAGTCAGGAGCTGGGTAATACGTAATAAACTGACCTGAAACCTTGAGAAAACCCACTACACGATCTTTCACAGGAGGAAAAACTTACCCCCAGACTTGGACCCCCTGTACCATGGTAATACAGTCCTCAAACGTGAACAAAGTACTAAATTCCTCGGAGTTATTGTTGATGAGAAACTTTGCAGTCAATAAACATTGCGGTATCATGTATCACACTCGACAGTCACTCACTCTCACAGCAACGAAAGAAATCTATCATGATCTTGTCTACCAACACCTGATACACTGTCACACACACTATGGGCTTCTGGCTCTTCAAAAACACAGACAATGACCTGCTTGAAAAAAAAAACAGATCACACAAACGAAAAATTTGCTAAATTGTTTACAAATCTATCAATCACTTGCTTGACAATAATCATTTCCAGTTCCGGAATAATCAGAGATACAATTTAAGGCACCCAGAGCTACTAAGACCACCCTCCCATGCGCTCCTCTCAGTCCCAGACCTCCATAAAAATCACAGTGTGAAGGTGTGGAACAACTTACCCCCACCCATCCGAGCAAAGACTACGCTCCCTTCCTTTAAATCATCTCTTAAAAAATATCTATTGTCTAAGTATTAATATTTCTTGTAACACCTACTATATTTACAGTACCTGCTTTATTGTACCATCAAAACCGTTTTATCGGAAATTGTCATGTAAATAAATAAGTAATTACCATTGCAATAAACATAATTGCCAACTAGACATAATCCTGACAGCTCTGTCCTCTAGTTCAACCTTATTACTGTACAACCCATGTTGTACTGCTCCCCCATTATACTTATGTTTTTCAATTTCACTGTAATTTATGAATATATAAATAAATAAATAAAAATAAACTAAAAGAAAATAACAAATAAATAAATAAATAAATATTGAAGTGATAACCGTGGTAACATTATGAGATGTTCTTATTACCACCATGCTATTGTACTATTCCAGATGATACTAAATGTTACAGAATACTTCCTTGAGATAAATGTATAGTATATATCAGGTGCCTCAAAGAGAGCTCAACTGGCTCAGCCATGTTAATATTGTGAGTATTATCCACTCTGTATCTGTGTTTTTCTGGCTAAATAAACTTTTTCAATTCAATTTAATCCTGTCAGTGGTGCAGTGGTCGTTGTAATGAGGGTTACACCATACCGAGGTGGCCGCTACAGCTGGTGGTGGTGTATATGTAAATAGAGCAGCCTGATAATTGTTTGATGTATGTGTGTGTGTGTGTGTACAGGTGCGCGCACACACAAACACACACACACACACACACCTTCAAGTGCCTAGTGTTGACCCTTGAGTATGACGTCATTATTGGGTGGTGTGTGTGTGTGTGTGTGTACACACACACACACACACACACACACACACACACACACACCACCACCCAATAATGACGTCATACTCAAGTGTCAACACTAGGCACTTGAGGGTGACCAGAGGCAGTGAGAGTTACAGTTGGAGGAAGTCAGAGCTGGAGGCCGCTAGTCATATTGAGGTCAACAAACTGACAACTTAATGGGTGAACACTAGGAAATATCCCACAACCTAACCTAACCTAACATAAACATAAGAAAATAAGGAGTCTGCAATAGGCCGGTTGGCCTGTGCATGGCAGCTCCTGTCGAGTTACTAAAACTCTCTAACATCCATGAATCTATCTAGCCTCCTTTTAAGACTTCCCAGCGTTCCAGCACTTACTACAAAGTTGCAAAGCTTGTTCCACTCGTCCACCACCCTATTTGTGAACCAGTTCCTTCCTATCTCCCTCCTAAACCTTATCCAACTTAAATCCGTTGCTCCGAGTCCTATCCTGCTCGGATATTATAAGAACTTTATCTATATCTCCTTTATTGATTCCTTTCACCTACTTAAATACTTCTATCATATCTCCCCGCACTCTTCGTCTTTCTAGGGAATGCAAGTTTAGTTTCTTTAACCTATCTTGATATGGAAGGTTTCTAAGTCCCGGAATCATTTTCGTCATTCTTCGCTGCACCGACTCCAGTGAATTTATATCCATTCTATAATAAGGGCACCAGAACTGAACCGCATAATCGAGGTGCGGCCTGACTAGCGCAAGATATAGTTGCACAAGACCTCTGCACCTTATTACTTACACTTAGATATAAACCTAATACTCTGTTTGCCTTATTTCGAACATTAACGCACTGGGTTTTCTAGGCCGTAGGTCCGGGCCATAAGTACCCCTAAGTCTTTCACAAGTTGATGTTGTTAAGGCTGCATACATTGACAGTATTTGTTCTTCCAATATTAAGCACGCTGCACTTGCTGGTGTTGAATTCCTCATTTGCACATTTTTTTTTCCAAACCCAACGTAAACTTAACTTAACCCAACCCAACCTAACCCAACCTAACCCAACCTAAGCTAACCTAACCCAACGTAACTTAACCCAACCCAAATTACTAAACCCAAACGAAACTTAACCCAACCTAACCTAACCTAACCCAACCCAACCTAATGTCTCTAACCCAACCCAACGTAATCCTTTAACCTGAACCTAACGTAACTTAACCCAACCTAAATTACTAAACCCAAACGAAAACCAACTTAAACTTCTAACCTAACCTAACCTAACCTAACCTAACCTAACCTAACCTAACCTAACCTAACCTAACCTAACCTAAATTACTAAACAGAAACGAAACTTAACCTAACATAACCTAACATAACGTAACGTAACGTAACCTTGCCTGAACCTAATCCAATTCAACCTAACTTAACCTAACCTAACCTAACCTAACTAACTAAACCACAAAGATTAGATTAATTCGTAGAACATTATGATCGGTTAGGTTTGGTTAGGTTAGGTTAGTACAAGTGACGTCACAACCCCCTCAGGTGATCACCAGGTTATGAGTGACAACAAGGACAGTATTCAGCAGGTTACCCCCGCCCCGCCCCGCCCCGCCCCGCCCCGCCCCGCGTCACACATCAGGTGACCCGGGAGGAGAAGGTTGGCCTTATAAGCGAGGCGGGTCGGGCAGGGTACAGCTAATCTGGCCTTATAAAGTCACCTTCCTCCAGCGCTTATCACCTTGGGGCCAAATATCTAACAACCTGACGTACGACAACGGTTTATGTCGTACGATGAAATTATACATCATACTCAACATATTAAAATATACACTACACCTCCTGACGCCTAAGTGATGGCGCCAAGTGTGTGTTGTGTATTGTTCCGCCATGACACAAACATCGACATTAAAAGAGTCGACGTGTTGTTGTTTTTTCTGAATTAGTTGTAAAGAAATTTATATATCAACGTAAATCAGGCTAGTTCGTTCTCTCTCTCTCTCTCTCTCTCTATCTCTCTCTCTCTCTCTCTCAGCCTGAGTTACTGTCCCAGAACAACTGTTAATTACTGTCCCACCGCCAAGGTATGGAAGAGAAAGTAGCCACGCTCCCACGCGGCGACAGTACCTCTCCTGTACCTTACCGTCACTTTAAGAACATAAGAACATAAGAAAATAAGGAGTCTGCAATAGGCCGGTTGGCCTGTGCATGGCAGCTCCTGTCGAGAGTTACTACCACTCTCTATCATCCATGAATCTATCTAGCCTCCTTTTAAAACTTTCCAGCGTTCCAGCACTTACTACAAAGTTGCTAAGCTTGTTCCACTCGTCCACCACCCTATTTGTGAACCAGTTCCTTCCTATCTCCCTCCTAAACCTAAACTTATGCAACTTAAATCCGTTGCTCCGGGTCCTATCCTGCTCGGATATTATAAGAACTTTATCTATATCTCCTTTATTGATTCCTTTCACCCACTTAAATACTTCTATCATATCTCCCCGCACTCTTCGTCTTTCTAGGGAATGCAAGTTTAGTTTCCTTAACCTATCCTGATATGGAAGGTTTCTAAGTCCCGGAATCATTTTCGTCATTCTTCGCTGCACCGACCCCAGTGAATTTATATCCATTCAATAATAACGGCACCAGAACTGAACCGCATAATCGAGGTGCAGCCTGACTAGCGCAAGATATAGTTGCAATAAGACCTCTGCACTCTTATTACTTACACTTCTAGATATAAAACCTAATACTCTGTTTGCCTTATTTCGAACATTAACGCACTGTTTTCTAGGCCATAGGTCCGGGCTTACAAGTAACCTTAAGTCTATTTCACAAGTCGAATTCTCTAGGTTGATGTTGTTAAGGCTGTATACATTGACAGTATTTGTTCTTCCAATAGGGAAAGTGATAAACCATACAACTTCTCTTGGGCCCACACACACACACACACACACACACACACACACACACACACACACACACACAACCTTAATATAAAGGACATACAGCACATAATCCTCTTTATATTCCTCCCAATATACTTACATTTCCTTGTCTCCTTTGTTCCCTCACTCCTCCTTTGCTCTCCCCTTTGATAAAGATAAACCGTTACCTTACAACATACTCTGGCCTCAGGTCCGGTCATTAATGGTCATCTACAAAGTTTATATCGAGATAATATATTTAGTCCACACAATAGAGCAGACAGGAGGCAATAGTTATATTTGGTAATGTTGACCTGAACCAAATGGGAAATATCGGGAGTGAGTCATAGTTGAGGACGACTGCTTACTTAATGCATGAACAAGGTGGTGGGCCGGACCTCAACCTTACCCCCGGGGCCAGGACCCCCTCCACCATCTCAAAGCCTCATCTCAGGGCTAGAATCAGGAGGGTGGGTAAGGGTTACAAACAAATTAGAACACCTTAAATGTTACAATTGTATCAAGCTTCCCTTACTGCAGCCAGGGAACGTGTAAACAAACTCAGACAAAATGCATGGGAGACATATGTCAACAGCCTGAACCAACACACATCCCTCAGCAAAGCCTGGAAAGACATAAACATAATCAGAGGTAAAAACAGTAGACACGTCTCCCATCCAAGCCCTCTGCAAAAATCGAATGAGCTAATAACAAAGTGGGCTCATGTGTCTAGCTATGACATGTTACCAGCTAGGACCACTAAGGCGCGTGCCAGGCAATCCATTATTGGTAATGTACAATATGAGTCATGCCGAGGGCCAACTACCCACATCATGGACCAGCAGTATTGTTGTACCAATACCGAAACCAGGACAGCCTGATGCTTTTCGTCCCATATCACTGTGTAAAACCTTTGAGAGGATGGTTCTTGGCAGACTCTTATATAGAATCAAGAACACATGTCTCTAACATAAAATGGCTTCACCCATGGTAAAGGTGTACATAATTGCACTTAACACATTCCTAACTGTGCATGGTGATGAAAGGCACAGATACACCACATTACTTGACCTAAAATCTGCAATTCATTGACAATAGGCAACTTATATTGCACGAATCTGGCCAAAAATGGATATAGGAGGTAGGCTGCAACACTGGATAAGTAGTTACCTAACCAACAAAAGGGCTGCTGTACTGTTTCAGGGTGAGTACTTAGCCTCTTTGTTCAATGCTCTTATGAATGCATTATTAAATTCAATACTAAAACAAACTTCAGCATAATTAGCTATGCTGATGATATTCTTATACATACAAAACTCATCGTGAATGCAAAACCAATTTCTGAACCATGTATACGTAGCCTGTAATTCACCTCAGTCTTAGTCATTCCACTGACAAAACTAAGGTGTTCAACAAATGTTGTTGGTAAATCGCAAACGCGGCCCTGCCAAGTTCAAGATAGGTAACAACACTATTGACTATGTTTCTTCTTTTAAATATTCCTGTGTGTTTCAGTCCTCGTACCCTACCTGCCATACAACAGCTAACCCGCCAATGTACTGACAGACTGAGACCTCTTAGAAGGTAGCGGGGTACAGCTCAAAATTATTAGAAATTGTTAAACAATGACCAGGGCTATATAAGATTCTGATAGATTACCACGCACCAGCCCTCCTGGTCTTCGTGACGGAAAGGCGTTGGCCAAGCTCGAGAAATGCAAAATAAAGCCTCAGAATTATCCTAGGATGTCCCATGAGCACTAAAGCATTTAATATGAGAAGAATCAGGTGTATACCCAGTGTTAAAGATAGAATACTGAAGTCAACCTCGTCCTTGGAGGCTTGCGTGGTTATCCTGGATAATATTGTATGAACTATGGACTGGTGAATCTAAATGGGATCCAAACTACAGCTACACATATGAAGATGTTTGGACTAGACCACCTGCACAAAGTTGAGACACAACAGCGCTTCCTGCCACCCTGGCGACAGTTCTCGATATCACACTGACATCCGCCTAAAAAATTCATTATACAAAGCATTTATCTCCAACACACTGCCAAATTGAGAGCTCTTTGAACACACATACACACTTCTACAGACTGATGATAATATCACACAGACCATCTACACTGATGGATCTCTAAACACCGCCTGTGGAGGGCTGGAAGTGCTATTGTTGTGACTCAAACCTGACAGTAATATAATTGGAGAAAGGAGTTAGAATTAACAACTGGGCATCCACTTACAAAACTATTAGCTATACCACAACTATGGTTTAATTGAACCACTGTTACTGACAGTCTCATCAATACCGGGCTTGCCCTCTTTGGTACTTTAACTCAGGTTGTCACGCGCTTGTCTCTGAAGCCAGAAAACAAAATATGTGCCTTGTTGACCGGGGGTGTCAGGGTCAAACTATGATCCTCTCATACAGGCTTCAAACTCACCAAACTCGCTGTTAACATAATCTGGGTGTGTCAAAAAGAACCCTTAAAACTGGAATTAGAAAGGAACTTATTGATGAATTTGACGCCAGTAGACAAGTGCAAACAGGCACTAGTCTATCCATAGTTTACCATGATGAGAGGCATCAAACGAAACATGTATATGGAGCAAGTAACAAGCTCACTAGATTAAAAATGTTGTCACCGCTAGACTAATGTTAGGATATAAGTACCTTTGGCAGTATGTTCTCAAGCAGATGTAAACAGCTCAAATGTAAAGTGTGGCCAGACATAGTAGCCACACACTTGAACACTACGTCCTCGACTGTGAAGATAGAACCTTTTAGGGACAGGGTCAAACACGCTGTGTGAAATGGCATAACACTTCATCTCTAATGGCAAGATAGCTTACATATTAAGATTGTATCCACTTTTTACACTTAGTAACTATATCGCCCTGCATAGAACCAAATACGCAATGTGCTTGAACACCTCCCACGTAAATGTGACAATAAAGTGTGAGGCCAGACATATTGCTCACACACGCTGTACTCACGCAGTTGTTGTGAATAAGTTACCCTTTATGTATAGAACTAAACAAATAATGTAAATGAAATACTGTGTAACATTCAGTGCCATAATATCCTGACAACGGGGTTAATTATTATGACCCTTTGTAAACTCTACCCTGAGTATGGGATGCACAATAAACTAGCCGCTGTAAGTAGCAAAAATTAAAAAAATTAAAACAAATGAAGACACAGACAGAGCCAACATAGACAGACAAACAGTCACACAGACAGCTACACAGACATGGACAGACAGCCACACAGACATGGACAGACAGCCACACAGACATGGACAGACAGCCACACAGACATGGACAGACAGCCACACAGACATGGACAGACAGCCACACAGACATGGACAGACAGCCACACAGACATAGACAGACACACAGACATGGACAGACAGCCACAGACATAGAGAGACAAACACACAGACATGGACAGACAGCCACACAGACATGGACAGACAGCCACACAGACATGGACAGACAGCCACACAGACATGGACAGACAGCCACACAGACAATAGACAGACAGCCACACAGACATGGACAGACAGCCACACAGACATGGACAGACAGCCACAGACATGGACAGACAGCGACACAGACATGGACAGACAGCCACACAGACATGGACAGACAGCCACACAGACATAAACAGACAGCACACAGACATGGACAGACAGCCACACAGACATGGACAGACAGCCACACAGACATGGACAGACAGCCACACACACATGGACAGACAGACACACAGACAGCCACACAGACATGGACAGACAGCCACACAGACATGGACAGACAGCCACACAGACATGGACAGAACACACAGACATGGACAGACACCACACAGACATGGACAGACAGCCACACAGACATGAGACAGACAGCCACACACATGACAGACAGCCACACAGACATGGACAGACAGCCACACAGACATGGACAGACAGCCACACAGACATGGACAGACAGCCACACAGACATGGACAGACAGCCACAGACATAGACAGACAGCCACAGACATGGACAGACAGCCACACAGACATGGACAGACACAGACATGGATAGACAGCCACAGACATGGACAGACAGACACACAGACATGGACGAGACAGCCACACAGACATGGACAGACAGCCACACAGACATGGACAGACAGACACACAGACATGGACAGACAGCCACACAGACATGGACAGACAGCCACACAGACATGGGAACAGACACACAGACATGGACAGACAGCCACAGACATAGACAGACAGCACAGACATGGACAGACAGCCACACAGACATGGACAGAAGCCACACAGACATGGACAGACAGCCACACAGACATGGACAGACAGCCACACAGACATGGACAGACAGCCACAGACATGGACAGACAGCCACAGACATAGACAGACAGCCACACAGACATGGACAGACAGACACACAGACATGGACAGACAGCCAAGACATAGACAGACAGCCACACATGGACAGACAGCCACACAGACATGGACAGACACACACAGACATGGACAGACAGCCACAGACATGGACAGACAGCCACACAGACATGGACAGACAGCCACAGACATAGACAGACAGCCACACAGACATGGACAGACAGCCACACAGACATGGACAGACACACAGACATGGATAGACAGCCACAGACATGGACAGACAGACACACAGACATGGACAGACAGCCACACAGACATGGACAGACAGCCACACAGACATGGACAGACAGCCACACAGACATGGACAGACAGCCACACAGACATGGACAGACAGACACACAGACATGGACAGAACAGACACACAGACATGGACAGACAGCCACACAGACATGGACAGACAGCCACACAGACATGGAAGACAGACACACAGACATGACAGACAGCCACACAGACATGGACAGACAGACACACAGACATGGACAGACAGACACACAGACATGGACAGACAGCCACACAGACATGGACAGACAGCCACAGACATGGACAGACAGCACACAGACATGGACGAACACAGACATGGACAGACAGCCACACAGACATGGACAGACAGACACAGACATGGACAGACAGCACAGACATGGACAGACAGACACAGACATGGACAGACAGACACACAGACATGGACAGACAGACACACAGACATGGACAGACAGACACACAGACATGGACAAACACACAGACATGGACAGACACAGACATGGACAAACACACAGACATGGACAGACACAGACATGGACAGACAGCCACACACACATGGACAGACAGACACACAGACATGGACAGACAGCCACACAGACATGGACAGACAGACACACAGACATGGGACAGACAGACACACAGACATGGACAGACAGACACACAGACATGGACAGACAGACACACAGACATGGACACAACACACAGACATGGACAGACACACAGACATGGACAAACACACAGACATGGACAGACACACAGACATGGACAGACAGCCACACAGACATGGACAGACAGCACACACATGGACAGACAGCCACACAGATATGGACAGACAGACACACAGACACACAGACAGACATAAACAGACACACAGACACAGACAGACAGCCACACAGACATGGACAGACAGCCACAACAGACACACAGACATGGACAGACAGCCACACAGACATGGACAGACAGACACACAGACATGGACAGACAGCCACACAGACATGGACAGACAGACACAGACATGACACACAGACATGGACAGACAGACACACAGACATGGACAGACAGACACACAGACATGGACAAACACACAGACATGGACAGACACACAGACATGGACAAACACACAGACATGGACAGACACACAGACATGGACAGACAGCCACACAGACATGGACAGACAGCCACACACACATGGACAGACAGCCACACAGATATGGACAGACAGACACACAGACACACAGACAGACATAAAAGACACACAGACAGACAGACAGCACACAGACATGGACAGACAGCACACAGACAGACACACAGACAGACATAAACAGACACACAGACACAGACAGACAGCCACAAGACACACAGACATGGACAGACAGACACACAGACATGGACAAACACACAGACATGGACAGACACAGACATGGACAAACACACAGACATGGAGACACACAATGGACAGACAGCCACACAGACATGGACAGACAGCCACACACACATGGACAGACAGCCACACAGATATGGACAGACAGACAAGACACACAGACAGACATAAACAGACACACAGACACAGACAGACAGCCACACAGACATGGACAGACAGCCACACAGACATGGACAGACAGCCACATAGACATGGACAGACAGCCACACAGACACAGACAAACAGACATGGACAGACACACACAGACAGGGGTTAGGGAGGCAGCAGGTAGGGTGTGGGTGACGGACATTAACATAAGCACCAGACATTTGTGTTGATCACTCCTGCACACCTAGCACACCCGCCTTCCTCGCTGCTCCTGGGACCACTTAGCTGTCTCCTGGGACCACTTAGCTGCTCGTGGGACCACTTAGCTGTCTCCCTGGGACCACTTAGCTGCTCGTGGGACCATTTAGCTGCTCTGGGATCACTTAGCTGCTCTTGGGACCACTTAACTGCTCCTGGGTCCTCCTAGCTACTCTTGGGTCCTCCTAGCTGCTCCTGGGACCACTTAGCTGCTCCTGGGTCCTCCTAGCTACTCCTGGGACCACTTAGCTGCTCCTGGGACCACTTAGCTGCTCCTGGGACCACTTAGCTGCTCTTGGGACCACTTAGCTGCTCCTGAGTCCTCCTAGCTGCTCCTGGGTCCTCCCTAGCTGCTCCTGGGTCCTCCTAGCTACTCTGGGTCCTCCTAGCTACCCTGGATCCTCCTAGCTACTCTGGGTCCTCCTAGCTACTCCTGGGTCCTCCTAGCTACCTTGGGTCCTCCTTGCTACTCTTGGGTCCTCCTAGCTACCTGGGTCCTCCTAGCTGCTCCTGGGTCCTCCTAGCTACTCTGGTCCTCCTAGCTGCTCCTGGGTCCTCCTAGCTGCCTGGATCCCTCCTAGCTACTCTTGGGTCCTCCTAGCTACCTTGGGTCCTCCTAGCTGCCCTGGGTCCTCCCTAGCTGCTCCTGGATCCTCCTAGCTACTCTGGGTCCTCCTAGCTACCCCTGGGTCCCTCCTAGCTGCTCCTGGGTCCCCCCTAGCTGCTCCTGGGTCCCTCCTAGCTGCTCCTGGGTCCTCCTAGCTACTCTTCGGTCCTCCCAGCTGCTCCTGGGTCCTCCTAGCTGCTCCTGGGTCCTCCTAGCTACTCTCGGTCCTCCTAGCTGCTCCTGGGTCCTCCTAGCTGCTCCTGGGTCCCCTAGCTGCTCCTGGGTCCTAGCTACCCTTGGTCCTCCTAGCTGCTCCTGGGTCCTCCTAGCTGCTCCTGGGTCCTCCTAGCTGCCCTGGGTCCTCCCAGCTACTCTTGGGTCCCTCCTAGCTGCTCCTGGGTCCTCCTAGCTACTCTTCGGTCCTCCTAGCTGCTCCTGGGTCCTCCTAGCTACCCCTGGGTCCTCCTAGCTGCTCCTGGGACCACTTAGCTGCTCCTGGGACCACTTAGCTGCTCCTGGGTCCTCCTAGCTACTCCTGGGACCACTTAGCTGCTCCTGGGACCACTTAGCTGCTCCTGGGACCACTTAGCTGCTCTTGGGACCACTTAACTGCTCCTGGGTCCTCCTAGCTACTCTGGTCCTCCTAGCTGCTCCTGGGACCACTTAGCTCCTCCTGGGTCCTCCTAGCTACTCCTGGGACCACTTAGCTGCTCCTGGGACCACTTAGCTCCTCCTGGGTCCTCCTAGCTACTCCTGGGACCACTTAGCTGCTCCTGGGACCACTTAGCTGCTCCTGGGACCACTTAGCTGCTCTTGGGACCACTTAGCTGCTCCTGGGTCCTCCTAGCTATTCCTGGATCCTCCTAGCTGCTCCTGGGACCACTCTACTACCTGGGCCCTCCTAGCTGCTCCTGGGTCCTCCTAGCTACCTTGGGTCCCTAGCTGCTCCTGGGTCCTCCTGCTACTCTTGGTCCTCCTAGCTGCCCTGGTCCTCCTAGCTACCCCCTGGGTCCTCCTAGCTGCTCCTGATCCTCCCAGCTCCTGGTCCCTAGCTACTCTGGGTCCTCCTAGCTACTCTGGGTCCTCCTAGCTACTCTGGTCCTCCTAGCTGCTCCTGGGTCCTCCTAGCTACTCTGTCCTCCTAGCTGCTCCTGTGTCCTCCTAGCTGCTCCTGCGTCCTCCTAGCTACTCTTGGGTCCTCCTAGCTGCTCCTGGGTTCTCCTAGCTACTCTGGTCCTCCTAGCTGCTCCTGGGTCCTCCTAGCTACCCCTGGGTCCTCCTAGCTGCTCCTGGGACCACTTAGCTGCTCCTGGCACCACTAGCTGCTCCTGGGTCCTCCTAGCTACTCCTGGGACCACTTAGCTGCCCTGGGACCACTTAGCTGCTCCTGGGACCACTTAGCTGCTCTTGGGACCACTTAGCTGCTCCCTGGGTCCTCCTAGCTACTCTGGGTCCTCCTAGCTGCCTCCTGGGACCACTTAGCTGGTCCTGGGTCCTCCTAGCTACTCCTGGGACCACTTAGCTGCTCCTGGGACCACTTAGCTGCTCCTGGGTCCTCCTAGCTACTCCTGGGACCACTTAGCTGCTCCTGGGACCAACTTAGCTGCTCCTGGGACCACTTAGCTGCTCTTGGGACCACTTAGCTGCTCCTGGGTCCTCCTAGCTACCCTGGATCCTCCTAGCTGCTCCTGACCACTTAGCTACTCTGGGCCCTCCTAGCTGCTCCTGGGTCCTCCTAGCTGCTCCTGGGTCCTCCTAGCTACTCTTGGGTCCTCCTAGCTGCTCCTGGGTCCTCCTAGCTGCTCCTGGATCCTCCTAGCTGCTCCCTGGGTCCTCCTAGCTACTCTGGGTCCTCCTAGCTACTTCTGGGTCCTCCTAGCTACTCTTGGGTCCTCCTAGCTGCTCCTGGGTCCTCCTACCTACTTGGGTCCTCCTAGCTGCTCCTGGGTCCTCCTAGCTGCTCCTGGGTCCCTCCTAGCTGCTCCTGGGTCCTCCTAGCTGCTCCTGGGTCCCTCCTAGCTACCCCTGGGTCCTCCTAGCTGCCCTGGGTCCTCCTAGCTGCTCCTGGGTCCTCCTAGCTGCTCCTGGTCCTCCCTAGCTGCTCCCTGGGTCCTCCTAGCTGCTCCTGGGTCCCTCCTAGCTCCTCCTGGGTTTTCCTAGCTGCTCCTGGGTCCTCCTAGCTGCTCCTGGGTCCTCCTAGCTGCTCCTGGGTCCTCCTAGCTACCCCTGGGTCCTCCTAGCTGCTCATGGGTCCTCCCTAGCTGCCCCTGGGTCCTCCTAGCTACTCCTGGGTCCTCCTAGCTACTCCTGGGTCCTCCTAGCTACCTGGGTCCTCCTAGCTGCTCATGGGTCCTCCTAGCTGCTCCGGATCCTCCTAGCTACTCCTGGGTCCTCCTAGCTACCCGTGGGTCCTCCTAGCTGCTCCTGGGTCCCTAGCTACTCCTGGGTCCTCCTAGCTACCCGTGGGTCCTCCTAGCTGCTCATGGGTCCTCCTAGCTGCTCCTGGATCCTCCTAGCTACTCCTGGTCCCTCCTAGCTACCCGTGGGTCCTCCTAGCTACCCCTGGGTCCTCCTAGCTGCTCATGGGTCCTAGCTGCTCCTGGATCCTCCTAGCTACTCCTGCCTCCTCCCATACCCGTGGTCCTCCTAGCTGCTCCTGGGTCCTCCTAGCTCCTCCCTGGGTCCCTAGCTGCTCCTGGGTCCTCCTAGCTACCCCCGGTCCTCCTAGCTGCTCATGGGTCCTCCTAGCTGCTCCTGGATCCTCCTAGCTACTCCTGGGTCCTCCTAGCTACCCGTGGGTCCTCCTAGCTGCTCCTGGGTCCTCCTAGCTTCTCCTGGGTCCTCCTAGCTGCTCCTGGGTCCTCCTAGCTGCTTCTGGGTCCTCCTAGCTGCTCCTGGGTCCTCCCAGCTGCTCCTGGGTCCTCCTAGCTCCTCCTGGGTCCCTCCTAGCTGCTCCTGGGTCCTCCTAGCTGCTCCTGGGTCCTCCTAGGTTCTCCTGGGTCTCCTCCTAGCTACCCCTGGGTCCCACTAGCTGCTCCTGGGTCGTCCTAGCTACTCTGGGTCCTCCTAGCTACTCTTGGGCCCTCCTAGCTGCTCCTGGGTCCTCCCAGCTACCTTGGGTCCTCCTAGCTGCTCCTGGGTCCCTCCTAGCTACCTTGGGCCCTCCTCCTAGCTCTCCTGGGTCCTCCTAGCTGCTCCTGTCCTCCTAGCTGCTCCTGGGTCCTCCTAGCTACTCTTGGCCCTCCTAGCTGCTCCTGGGTCCTCCTAGCTACCCTGGGTCCTCCTAGCTGCTCCTGGGTCCTCCTAGCTACCCTGGGTCCTCTAGCTCCTCCTGGGTCCCTCCTAGCTGCTCCTGGGTCCTTCTAGCTCCTTCTGGGTCCTCCTAGCTGCTCCTGGGTCCTCCTAGCCCTCCTGGGTCCTCCTAGCTGCTCCTGGGTCCTCCTCCTAGCTCCTCCTAGGTCCCCCAAGCTGCTCGTAAGTGCTGGGTGGAAATGATTTAACTGAACTTCAAGATGAAACACAAACCATGAAGAGGAGACGAGGGTAAGGTGGGGGTGGGGGGGGTGGGGTGGTGGGGTGGGGGTGAGGTGGTGGGGGGTGAGGTGGTGTGGGGGGTAGGGATGGAGACGATGGTGAGGTGGTAGGGTAATGAGGTGGTGGGGGGTGAGGGGGAGGTGGTGAGGTGGTGGGGTGAGAGGGTAATGAGGAGGGTAGGGGTTGGTGGTGGGATTAGTGGTGGGGAAGGTGTGAGGTAGGGTAGGGTCGGATCGGGTCGGGTCGGATCGGATCGGGTCGGGTCGGATCGACTGGATCGGATCGGATCGGATCGGGTCGGTCGGGTCGGGTCGGCCATGTTTATTGTTGTTGGTACCGTAGTAGCCCCAGCCTCGCGTCTCAGCTGTGTTGGCAGTTACAGAGAGAGACAAACGGCCAGATAGTTAGGTGAAGATAGTTAGTTAGGTAGACAGACAGTTAGTTAGGTAGACAGATAGTTAGTTAGGTAGACAGAGGTAGCTAGTAGACAGATAGCTAGTTAGGTAGACAGATAGCTAGTTAGGTAGACAGATAGCTAGTTAGGTAGACAGATAGTTAGTTAGTAGACAGACAGTTAGTTAGGTAGGTAGACAGATAGCTAGTTAGGTAGACAGATAGCTAGTTAGGTAGGAGATAGCTAGTTAGGTAGACAGATAGCTAGTTAGGTAGACAGATAGTTAGTTAGGTAGACAGACAGCTAGTTAGGTAGACAGATAGTTAGTTAGGTAGACAGATAGTTAGTTAGGTAGACAGACAGCTAGTTAGGTAGACAGATAGTTAGTTAGGTAGACAGACAGCCTGTTAGGTAGACAGACAGCTAGTTAGGTAGACAGACAGATAAATAGTTAGGTAGACAGACAGTTAGTTGTAGACAGACAGCTAGTTGGGTAGACAGACAGCTAGTTAGGTAGACAGACAGATAAATAGTTAGGTAGACAGACAGCTAGTTAGGCAGACAGACAGCTAGTTAGGTAGACAGACAGCTAGTTAGGTAGACAGACAGATAAATAGTTAGGTAGACAGACAGCTAGTTAGGTAGACAGACAGCTAGTTAGGTAGACAGAGAGCTAGTTAGGTGACAGACAGCTAGTTGTAGACAGACAGCTAGTTAGGTAGACAGACAGCTAGTTAGGTAGACAGACAGCTAGTTAGGTAGACAGACAGATAGTTAGATAGACAGACAGCTAGTTAGGGTAGACAGACAGCTAGTTAGATAGACAGACAGATAGTTAGGTAGACAGACAGCTAGTTAGATAGACAGACAGCTAGTTAGGTAGACAGACAGCTAGTTAAGTAGACAGACAGATAAATAGTTAGGTAGACAGACAGATAGTTAGGTAGACAGACAGCTAGTTAGGTAGACAGACAGCTAGTTAGGTAGACAGACAGCTAGTTAAGTAGACAGACAGCTAGTTAGGGTAGACAGACAGCTAGTTAGGTAGACAGACAGCTAGTTAGGTAGACAGACAGCTAGTTAGGTAGACAGACAGCTGTTAGGTAGACAGACAGCTAGTTAGGTAGACAGACAGCTAGTTAGATAGACAGACAGCTAGTTAGGTAGACAGACAGCTAGTTAGATAGACAGACAGCTAGTTAGGTAGACAGACAGCTAGTTAGTGATAGACAGACAGCTAGTTAAGTAGACAGACAGCTAGTTAGGTAGACAGACAGCTAGTTAGGTAGACAGACAGCTAGTTAAGTAGACAGACAGATAAATAGTTAGGTAGACAGACAGATAGTTAGGTAGACAGACAGCTAGTTAGGTAGACAGACAGCTAGTTAGGTAGACAGACAGCTAGTTAGTAGACAGAGCTAGTTACAGACAGACAGATAAATAGTTAGGTAGACAGACAGATAGTTAGGTAGACAGACAGCTAGTTAGGTAGACAGACAGCTAGTTAGGTAGACAGACAGCTAGTTAGATAGACAGACAGCTAGTTAGGTAGACAGACAGCTAGTTAGATAGACAGACAGCTAGTTAAGTAGACAGACAGCTAGTTAGGTAGACAGACAGCTAGTTAGGGTAGACAGACAGCTAGTTAAGTAGACAGACAGATAAATAGTTAGGTAGACAGACAGATAGTTAGGTAGACAGACAGCTAGTTAGGTAGACAGACAGCTAGTTAGGTAGACAGACAGCTAGTTAGGTAGACAGACAGCTAGTTAAGTAGACGAGACAGATAAGGGTAGGACAGATAGTTAGGTAGACAGACAGCTAGTTAGGTAGACAGACAGCTAGTTAGGTAGACAGACAGCTAGTTAGGTAGACAGACAGCTAGTTAAGTAGACAGACAGATAAATAGTTAGGTAGACAGACAGATAGTTAGGTAGACAGACAGCTAGTTAGGTAGACAGACAGCTAGTTAGGTAGACAGACAGCTAGTTAGGTAGACAGACAGCTAGTTAGGTAGACAGACAGCTAGTTAGGTAGACAGACAGCTAGTTAGGTAGACAGACAGCTAGTTAGATAGACAGACAGCTAGTTAGGGTAGACAGACAGCTAGTTAGGTAGACAGACAGCTAGTTAGGTAGACAGACAGCTAGTTAGGTAGACAGACAGCTAGTTAAGTAGACAGACAGATAAATAGTTAGGTAGACAGACAGCTAGTTAGGTAGACAGACAGCTAGTTAGGGTAGACAGACAGCTAGTTAGGTAGACAGACAGCTAGTTAGGTAGACAGACAGCTAGTTAGTAGACAGACAGCTAGTTAGGTAGACAGACAGCTAGTTAAGTAGACAGACAGATAAATAGTTAGTAGACAGACAGATAGTTGGGTAGACAGACAGCTAGTTAGGTAGACAGACAGCTAGTTAGGTAGACAGACAGCTAGTTAGGTAGACAGACAGCTAGTTAAGTAGACAGACAGATAAATAGTTAGGTAGACAGACAGAGGTTAGGTAGACAGACAGCTAGTTAGGTAGACAGACAGCTAGTTAGGTAGACAGACAGCTAGTTAGGTAGACAGACAGCTAGTTAGTAGACAGACAGCTAGTTAGGTAGACAGACAGTTAGGTAGACAGACAGCTAGTTAGGTAGACAGACAGCTAGTTAGGTAGACAGACAGCTAGTTAGGTAGACAGACAGACAAGGTAGACAGACAGCTAGTTAAGTAGACAGACAGATAAATAGTTAGGTAGACAGAGATAGTTGGGTAGAGAGACAGCTAGTTAGGTAGACAGACAGCTAGTTAGATAGACAGACAGCTAGTTAGGTAGACAGACAGCTAGTTAGGGTAGACAGACAGCTAGTTAGGTAGACAGAGCTAAGTAGACAGACAGCTAGTTAGGTAGACAGACAGCTAGTTAGGTAGACAAGACAGATAGTTAGGTAGACAGACAGATAGTTAGGTAGACAGACAGATAGTTGGGTAGACAGACAGCTAGTTAGGTAGACAGACAGATAGTTAGTAAGTACAGACAGCCAGTTAGGTAGACAGACAGCTAGTTAGGTAGACAGACAGCTAGTTAGTAGACAGACAGCTAGTTAGGTAGACAGACAGCTAGTTAGGTAGACAGACAGCTAGTTGGTAGACAGACAGATAAATAGTTAGGTAGACAGACAGATAGTTAGGTAGACAGACAGCTAGTTAGGTAGACAGACAGCTAGTTAGGATAGACAGACAGCTAGTTAGGTAGACAGACATAGGTAGACAGACAGCTAGTTAGTAGACAGACAGCTAGTTAGATAGACAGACAGCTAGTTAGGTAGACAGACAGATAGTTAGGTAGACAGACAGCTAGTTAGGTAGACAGACAGCTAGTTGGGTAGACAGACAGCTAGTTAAGTAGGTAGACAGATAAATAGTTAGGTGGACAGACAGATAGTTAGGTAGACAGACAGCTAGTTAGGTAGACAGACAGCTAGTTAGATAGACAGACAGCTAGTTGGGTAGACAGACAGCTAGTTAGGTGACAGACAGCTAGTTAGGTAGACAGACAGCTAGTTAAGTAGACAGACAGATAAATAGTTAGGTAGACAGACAGATAGTTAGGTAGACAGACAGCTAGTTGGGTAGACAGACAGATAAATAGTTAGGTAGACAGACAGAGAAGTTAGGTAGACAGACAGCTAGTTAGGTAGACAGACAGCTAGTTAGATAGACAGACAGTTTGTTAGGTGACAGACAGCTAGTTAGATAGACAGACAGCTAGTTAGGATAGACAGACAGCTAGTTAGATAGACAGACAGATAGTTAAGTAGACAGACAGCTAGTTGGGTAGACAGACAGCTAGTTAAGTAGACAGACAGCTAGTTAGGTAGACAGACAGCTAGGGTTAGGTAGACAGACAGCTAGTTAAGTAGACAGACAGATAAATAGTTAGGTAGACAGACAGATAGTTAGGTAGACAGACAGCTAGTTAGACAGACAGCTAGTTAAGTAGACAGACAGCTAGTTAGGTAGACAGACAGCTAGTTAGGTAGACAGACAGCTAGTTGGCAGACAGATGATAAATAGTTAGGGTAGACAGACAGATAGTTAGGTAGACAGACAGCTAGTTAGGGTAGACAGACAGCTAGTTAGATAGACAGACAGCTAGTTAGGTAGACACAGACAGCTAGTTAGATAGACAGACAGCTAGTTAGATAGACAGACAGATAGTTAGGTAGACAGACAGCTAGTTAGGTAGACAGACAGCTAGTTAGGTAGACAGACAGCTAGTTAGATAGACAGACAGCTAGTTAGATAGACAGACAGCTAGTTAGGTAGACAGACAGCTAGTTGGGGACAGACAGCTAGTTAGATAGACAGACAGATAGTTAGGGTAGACAGACAGATAGTTAGGGTAGACAGACAGCTAGTTAGGTAGACAGACAGCTAGTTAGATAGACAGACAGATAGTTAGGTAGACAGACAGCTAGTTAGGTAGACAGACAGCTAGTTAGGTAGACAGACAGCTAGTTAGTAGACAGACAGCTAGTAGACAGACAGCTGGTTAGATAGACAGACAGCTAGTTAGGTAGACAGACAGCTAGTTAGATAGACAGACAAGCAGTTAGATAGACAGACAGATAGTTAGGTAGACAGAAGATAGTTAGGTAGACAGACAGCTAGTTAGGTAGACAGACAGCTAGTTAGATAGACAGACAGATAGTTAGGTAGACAGACAGCTAGTTAGGTAGACAGACAGCTAGTTAAGTAGACAGACAGATAAATAGTTAGGTAGACAGACAGATAGTTAGGGTAGACAGACAGCTAGTTAGGTAGACAGACAGCTAGTTAGATAGACACAGCTAGTTAGGTAGACAGACAGCTAGTTAGATAGACAGACAGCTAGTTAGATAGACAGACAGATAGTTAGGGTAGACAGAGGAGATAGTTAGGTAGACAGACAGCTAGTTAGGGTAGACAGACAGCTAGTTAGGTAGACAGATAGCTAGTTAGATAGACAGACAGCTAGTTAGTAGACAGACAGCTAGTTAGATAGACAGACAGCTAGTTAGGTAGACAGACAGCTAGTTAGATAGACAGACAGCTAGTTAGATAGACAGACAGCTAGTTAGGTAGACAGACAGCTAGTTAGGTAGACAGACAGCTAGTTAGGTAGACAGACAGCTAGTTAAGTAGACAGACAGATATATAGTTAGGGTAGACAGACAGATAGTTAGGTAGACAGACAGCTAGTTAGGTAGACAGACACCTAGTTAGGTAGACAGACAGCTAGTTAGGTAGACAGACAGCTAGTTAGGTAGACAGACAGCTAGTTAAGTAGACAGACAGATAAATAGTTAGGTAGACAGACAGATAGTTAGGTAGACAGACAGCTAGTTAGGTAGACAGACAGCTAGTTAGGTAGACAGACAGCTAGTTAAGTAGACAGACAGCTAGTTAGATAGACAGACAGCTAGTTAGATAGACAGACAGCTAGTTAGGTAGACAGACAGCTAGTTAGGTAGACAGACAGCTAGTTAGGTAGACAGACAGCTAGTTAGGTAGACAGACAGCTAGTTAGGTAGACAGACAGCTAGTTAGGTAGACAGACAGATAGTTAGGTAGACAGATAGTTAGTTAGGTAGAGAGACAGGTAGATAGTTAGGTAGACAGATAGTTAAATAGATAAAGACTGTTAAATAGATAGCTAGACTGACAGACAGATAGACAAATAGACAGATATAGACAGACAAACATACAGTAGAGGTGACAGAGGTTGAGTGCAATGTGTACAAACAATGGTAAACTGTGTGTGTGTGTGTGTGTGTGTGTGTGTGTGTGTAGGTGAGACAAGGCTGAGAGAGACACTATCTCTGTTTATCACCTGGCTTTTCTGCTGGGTTGGGTTAATTTAGGTTAGGTTAGGTTTCGTTAATTTAAGTGAGAATTAGGTTAGGTAAATTTAAGTGAGAATTAGATTAGGTTAATTTAAGTCAGGTTAATTAGGTAGGGTTAAGTTAGGTTAGGTTAAATTAGGTTAAGTAAAGCCTGGAACCCATTAGGTCGGAAACCCTATCCAGATATCTTACATCACCAAACATATCTGTCGACCATTAACACTGTAGCCCCTTGCTTCACCAGGCCTCACATCTGCCACTGGGAGGAGGAGCAAGAGGCAGGACTCGGGGAATACTGCCCGTGGTGTGTAATTATGCCTGGCACAGTCCTCATGGCACACTACGACAGAGGGGGGGCACAGAGGGAGTGATAGTGCAGGGTGACAGAGGGGTGGCAGAGAGGGGTGAGAGGAGAGGGTGAGAGGGGTGAGAGGGGGTGAGAGAGGGTGAGGTGAGGAAGTAGAGGGGGGTAGAGGGGCATGAGAGGGGGTAGAGAGGGGGGGAGAGGGGGGTGAGAGGGGGGGTGGCAGGGGGTGGGAGGGGTGAGAGAGGGGGGTGTGAGAGGGTGGCAGAGGTGGTGAGAGGGGCAGAGGGTGGCAGGGGGTGGAGAGGGGGTGGGCAGAGGGAGGTGGGTGAGGGGTGGAGAGGGGGTGGAGAGAGGGGGGTGGGGGGGTTGGGACAGAGGGGTGAGAGAGGGGTGGGGAGAGGGGGGAGGGGGAGGGAGGTGGGGGGGAGAGAGGGTGGAGGGTGAGAGAGGGGGTGGCAGAGGGGGAGAGGGGGTGTGGGGGGTGGGCAGAGGGGGTGAGAGGGGGTGAGAGAGGGGGGTGGGAGAGGTGGCAGGAGAGAGGGGGTGGGGGGGTGGGGAGAGGGGGGGGGGGTGGGGAGGGGTGGAGGGGGGGGGGGTGGCAGGGGGTTGGCGGGGGAGAGAGGGGGGTGTGGGGGAAGGGGGTGGCAGAGGGGGGAGAGGGGGTGTGGAGAGGGGGGTGAGAGAGGGGTGGCAGAGGGGGGTGTGGGGAGAGAGGGGGGGCGAGAGGAGAGAGGGGGTGAGGGGGAGAGAGGGGGGGGGAGGGGGTGGGCAGAGGGGGGAGAGAGGGGGGTGAGAGAGGGGTGAGAGGGGGGGGGGTAGGAGGGGGGTGAGAGAGGGGGTGGCAGAGGGGTGAGAGAGGGGGGTGGCAGAGTGGTCCCAACTGACACTGGTCATCCCAGAAGGTTACACTAGTTACCCTCTCGTTTTTATTTTGTTCTCGTTTTCTGTTGTTGATCTCTCTCTCTCTCTCACACTGCCAGTACACCGCAGAGAATACAGAGTGGTCACTGTGGCAACTCAACCTTACAGGGGTGACAGCACTCTCTTTTCAATGCCATAAAATCCCTCCCTCCACACACACACACACACAGACACACACACTATGCACACACACACACACACACACACATACCATACAAACACACAACACACAACACACCAAACTAATAACCAAATTATAATCACGACTACTCAAGTTGGGACACGTTCTGCCACACGTGATCAGCTGACAGTCTACTCAACACAACTTATGGTGAACTGAGAACACGACTCGCTAGATGGAACCTAACCTAACCCAACTCAATTTTACCTAACTTAACTTAATTCAATGTAATGTAACGTAACGTATTCCAACCTAACTTCTTGAGCCCCCAGACTAATGGTTAGGTTAGGTTAGATTGGAGCCCATTTGACCTGATCTATTCAGGGTACCAGCTGACCCAGATGGTGAGCCTCACTTGACCTCTGACCCTTGGGAAATGCGTCAGGAAGTAGGGAGGGAGGGAGGGAGGGAGGGGTGAGAGAATACAGTGGGGGAGGGGAGGGTCCGGATATACCTGGTGATTGACAGGTTATTCCGGGGACGTGGCAGGCCATCTAGGAAGGAGGGAGGGGGGAAGGAGGAAAGAAGGGAAGGTTACTCTCCTCATGTCCACACCAGGAAGAAAAGGACAAGAAGAGAGCTGAGAAAACTATACCTCTTTAAAGCGTTTCCTGAGAAAATAAAACTCCACCTTGTGACATCATTTATCACACCGATATTAACTTACCCAGCAATACCTCTTCATACTATGAGCACCACTCAAATATTAAAATTACAGGTGGTTCAAAATGAAGCCCCAAGATTCGTCACAGGTGAAAGATACCCCTTCACCAGAACCACAGCCGAGATACATAGAGACCTGAGAATAAAACCCATCAACCAGCAGCTGCACACCCTGGCCAGCAGAGTCTGGCAAAAGATAGAATAATTAGAGCAAGAACTCCTTCAAAGACACCCACCAGACAACGACAACAACCATACATGGTTCCCCAAAAGTTACCAAATCTCAAAGGTCCATTACCACCCCTGATCTACACGCCAGGCAATAGACAACCTTCCTAGACCAGCATCCGCCAGTCGGGTCGGCAGAATACGAAATAAGGCCCTTAAAACACCCATATATGGGATAGGGTAGGATGTCTAGTGCCTGTACCGACAGATAATAACTAACCCGACACAACCCTAACACACTAGTAGCTTAGCTAACCCACAGCCAGCCCTCTCCTACCTCCTGGCTAAATTTCTTCGATTTCCGAACAATAACTTCCTTCCTTCATCCCTTCTTTCTCTATACAAAAAAGGAAGGAGGAAAGAAGAGAAGCAGGGAGGGAGGGGGAAGGGGAGAGATGGAGAGGGGGAGGGGAGAGATGGAGAGAGGAAAGGAGGAAAGGAGGGAGGGACGTGACAGATGTGGGTAAGTACATTAACAGAGTCCTGCCTTTAATGGTCAGTATCTTAGTCTGACACACACACACACACACACACACACACACACACACACACACACACAAAACCCTCCCCTACCTCTTACAGTGAACCTCTGTACCCCTAGGGATTCGTGCCCTTGGGAGAGGGGGACAGAGATAACCCCAAGATCTCCCCCTACAGGATAACAAACCTCCTCCTCTACGGGTTATCCTCCAGGGACTTCTTCTGCTCCTTCCTCAGATGCGAATAACAACAGCCTACCGGGTCAGGTGTCAAAATACTCCGCTCTGGCCAGGTTGTGTGTGTGTGTGTGTGTGTGTGTGTGTATGTGTGTGTGTTTCACCGTATAATTGGAGTGGGATTTAATAATTTATGATGTTTCTACTTTACAATTTTCATGGTATTTTGTTGATTTTATTTATTTATTTATTTATTTTTTTAATGGAGACAAAATTTTATGATTTTTTCTTTTAAGGTTTTATTCAAGAGAATCTTTTTTTTATTCACGTGATATTTTTTTAAGACGAATAAATTTTCCTATTTTTCCCCACAGAATTTAAGAAAGATTTTAAATTCTACACAGCATAAGTAAACACGTGTTAAATACCCCTAAGTAATAATACTTAATTCCCAAGTGTTTCTTAATATGTTTAATCAAGAAAAAAAAACACAATTAACTCAAATACGTCAAATAATTTAAATGATTCCATAATACATCTACTGAAATTCATAATTGTTATTTATTTATTTATATATTTTTGTTTTTTACGGGTATTAGCCCACCCGGGCACATGTCACTGACCCACATCGGGGGGCGAAAATATAATAAAAATAATAATAATAATAATAATAATAATAATAATAATAATAATAATAATAATAATAATAATAATAATAATAATAATAAAGAACCATAAAGAAATATAAAGATAAAAAAGTGAGAAACAATATACTGTACAGTATGTATATTGTGTTGTCAATAGTAAGAGAAACAATTGAGGCCCTACAATCGTGTAAATGAGGCAGAAAGTCAGATCAGCAACCTGGGACTTTGTCACAATTTTCGTGATGCCATATAGCAGCAGGGTCTACCATTAGACAACACATTATGCTTCCAATACCTTCCCAGGCGGTAGTACCTCCCTGTGTGTTAGTTGCCTCGTGTTTCTCAGTGAATATTTCTAAAGACAAAATCAAGACTTACTTCAACAAACTACTAATCCACTTACAAGACACCAACGACCATACCTCACTTACTGTAACGACGAGACACTTATAACAATCTCTATACAGCAGTGGTCCCCAACCTTCAGTAGGCTCTGGGCCACATTTATCATTGTAAACATAGTGGAGGGCGCCAGAACTTTGGACATACATTCAAGAAACAAGAATCTCATATATACTGTACAGTTATTTACACGTCTGTTACCAGTTACATATTTTATACATTTGCTCTTGGACAGGTCGTGTGTATTTACCCCAGTGAGAAGGCTGGCTCTCTCTCTGGGCCCAGTGTGGGGTAAATACACACGTCCTGTACACAGAAGTTGTATCAAGTTATTGTAGATTTTCATTAATTTCACTCTTATAAATAATCCCAAATAGATCACAATTTTCTAATAAACACTCGTGGCTTCCATAGTATAGCCAGGTCGGGGACCACTGCTATACTGTGTTCGCCTATACTAACGACTACTTATATAACCTTTAACTTGCCTATAGTGACAACTGGGCTGATATAGGCAGACTGGTCACTGTGGCAACTGCCGCGGGATCTCGCTGCTGTCCGTAGTTGGCAAGATTATCGTCCGAGTCCTCCTCAACACTTCTTCCTAAGGCGGAAAACTTCCTTCCAGAATCTCAATGTGGCTTTAGATCATCACGTGGCACCACTGACATGATCTTTGCTGCCCGCCAAATACAGGAAAAGTGCACAGAACAGCGCCGTGACCTGTACATGGCTTCCATCGACCTAACCAAGGTCTTCGACTCGGTCAACAGGGAAGCCCTCTGGTGGACCCTCAGCCGTTTTGGCTGCCCACCAAAATTCATAGCCATTGTGAGGCAACTCCACGATGGCATGAACGGCAGTGTCCTGAACAGTGTCACCCAGTCAGAGTTCTTCCCCATCCAAACGGGGGTAAAGCAAGGGTGTGTACTGGCACAACTCTTTTTTTAATTTTCTTGGATGCCTTCCTTACTCGTGCCAGTGCCAATTTAGCTGGTGGGGTGGACATCCAATACCGGAGAAAGGGTCTTTTCAACATAAGACGACTCCAGGCAGGAACTAAGGTGTCGGCAGCTTCCATCACTGAACTTCAGTATGCAGACGATCTCACCCTCGTCACTCACACTAAACAAGACCTACAGGAGATCCTGACCACCTACGCAGATGCGTAATAGTGTATGCACACTTCGGCCTTGAAGTGCATGCACGTAAGACTCGGATTGTCTTTCAGCCTGCCCCTGGTTCAGCCACACCACCACCATCCATCCATCTTAACGGTACTACCCTCTCTAATGTTACCCATTTTCAGTATCTCGGCTCCCACCTGTCCACCACCGCGGACATCGATGAAGAGATTCAGCATCGGATCAGATGTGCATCTCAAGCCCTTGGCACACTCTGCACCCATGTCTACAGCTGTAGGGAGCTGAAATTATCTACAAAGTTGCCTGTGTATCAAGCAGTGGTCCTCCCCACCTTGCTGCATGTTAGCGAGAGAAGGGTCACATACAGGAAGCACCTCAAGGCACTTGAAAACTTTCACCAACGTCGTCTATGCTTGAGAACAAATGCCGGTATTTTCGCTGACACGACAGTAGACTGCCAAACAGTTACTTTACAGTCACCTATTGAATAGTAAACGTAACGCCGGCAGGCAAATGAAAAGGTATAAGGATAGTCTTAAGACAAACCTGAAAAAGTATCAATTCGACCCCCTCACCTGGGAGACAATTACTCCACACCGTCACGCATGGAGGAGCACCACTCGAGGTATCAATACTTTCGAGTTAGTCCGACTGCATACCGAGGCAGACAAATGGCAGCACCGGAAAGACGCTGCCGCCGCCCCTCCTGCACTAGATGTAGCCCTCCACACGCGCAACATCTGTGGACAACCCTGCCGGTCCCGTATCGGCCTCTCTCGTCACTTCAGAGCTCATCAACGAAGGTGACATCCTTAATAACTCATTGTATCCTTCCTCTCATTCTTTCTCTCCCTCTCCCTTGTTCTCTATCTCCATTTTACTTTTCTTCCCTCATTTCCCACTCCTTCCCTCTTTCTCTCCCTCTCTTCTTTCACTCTCCATCTCTTCTCCCACTTCCACTTTCCTTCTCTTCTCCAAATCCATCCCTCCTTTTCTCCCTCCCTCTCTCCTTCCACTCCCTACCTCCCTCTGTTCTCTTCTCCTTTCTTCCCCCTTCCCTCTCTCCTCTCCCACTCCCTACCTCCTCTTCTCCCACTTTCCCTCTCTCTCTTCTCCAATTCCCTCTCCTCTCCCACTCTCTCCCATCAACAGGGCGGTAAGTGCCAAGGGTAAGACGCCTCCATCACCCTCCCCCCTCTCACCACCACATATACTCAACACAGCTCATGGTCGTCAACCTCGTCTCGTCTCCAGGTACAGTATATCAAATATGCCAACATATCTCTCTCTATATATACACAGTATGCTGATGTTGAGCGTTCGTCTTTTGTTTCCTACTATGTCAACAAAGGAGAGGACATTAGTATTCTCCGTATGCTGTTTGTCATTTGTTTTTCTATAAGGTTGAGAATGACGAGAAAAAACATAATATATTTGTTGAACCTCTTCGCCTATCATATATTTGCCTCAGTGCCGTCTTTAACAACATAGGAAATCATATACCCGCTGAGTTAAACGATCGTCATTTATTTTTGCTTCTGAATATGGTTAAGAAAATAAATAAAGATAAGTACAACTGATTATGCAAATCGTTTGTCATTTGTTTCTACTGTATAATCAATAAATTAAATAAATGCTTCGTAATGCCACTTGAATCTTTCGTCATTCGTACATTCTCTACACTAAGAGATTTAATGATATACTAAATCCTAATTCAGCTGGTAAATGGAGTCGTTTGTCATTTGTTTACGGTTAATAGAAGGATAAAAGAATCAGTGCAGATGGAAGGGTTGTAGCAGACTAGATCATGGGGTTGGGAGGTGCCTTTAGCGGGTTGGATCCTACGTGACCCTCGCCAGCCTCTTCAGATTACCACTCGTCCGCATGTTTACATCACTTCTATTTGTTACACACACTCCTCACGCCTATAATCCACCAAACGGATTATTATCTCAAAATTATACACCTAAATTAAGCTATACAATAATGAGTTGAGAAAAGAAATGCAAGTTTCAGGACAAGTTATAAGGTAATTGACTTCTGTCGATGTATCGGGGTGAAGGGGATCAGATCTCTTGTCTGGTCCGGATTTCAACGCGCGCATTACCAATAATTCTATCGTTTATTGTCCCTTATTAAGTTTTCACATTCCCTCATACAAACTCTTACGTACATAACACTACCAAAGGCAAGAGAACACACACAAGAACTGTTTCTAACGTCAAGAACACTTTTATAATATCGAAGAACAAGAACAGTGGCACAATATAAGGCATGAAGAACAGAACCGACATTTACAGGGGTGACCAAACATAACACGGAACATTAAGTAATAAAGCTTTAACATACGTGAAGAACAATAACAGAAGACCCTGAAGAACAAAATTATAAAATTGAAGAAACAGAAGAGAACATCCTCAAGAACACCTCTATAACACCTTGCAAGAACAGCTGTAGAACTCTTAGGAACAAATATATAAAAACACATTAACCCCTTGAGGACGATGATTTAACCCCTTGAGAACGATGATTTAACCCTTTGAGGACGATGATTTAACTCTTTGAGGACGATGATTTAACCCTTTGAAGACGATGACTTACCCCTTGACAACGATGATTTAACCCTTTGAGAACGATGATTTAACCCTTTGAGAACGATGATTTAACCCCTTGAGACGATGATTTAACCCTTTGAGGACGATGATTTAACTCTTTGAGACGATGATTTAACCCTTTGAAGACGATGACTTACCCCTTGACAACGATGATTTAACCCTTTGAGGACGATGGTTTAAACTTAACATAAAACAAGATATCATTCCGACCGTAGTTTCGAACAAGAACAGAACAAAAGAACAGAGCAACACCCAAGTGAACAAAGAAAGAACAAGCAAGTGAACAAAGAACAAAAGCAGAACACAGGAGGTGACATCACAGAGCACAAGAAACGCAGTCATGTTGCATCTTGAGTGAACTAAGAACTTAAAATAGCCGGGAAGATATATGTGTAGAACATGAACAAATAACTGTACCCACTACTGGAGAACATGAACAAATAACTGTACCCACTACTGGAGAACATGAAGAACAAGGACTTATACCAACTACTGGAGAACATGAACAAATAACTGTACCCACTACTGGAGAACATGAAGAACAAGGACTTATACCCACTACTGGAGAACATGAAGAACAAGGACTTATACCAACTACTGGAGAACATGAAGAACAAGGACTTATACCCACTACTGGAGAACATGAAGATCAAAGAGAAATTATACCCATTGATGGAGAACATGAAGAACAAAGACTTATACCAACTACTGGAGAACATGAAGAACAAGGTCTTATACCCACTACTGGAGAACATGAAGAACAAGGTCTTATACCCACTACTGGAGAACATGAAGAACAAGGACTTATACCAACTACTGGAGAACATGAAGAACAAGAAAGAATTATGCCTATTGATGGAGAACATGAAGAACAAATAATTATACTCACTACTAGAGCACATGAAAAACAAAGAGAAATTATACCCATTGATGGAGAACATGAAGAACAAGGACTTATACCCATTGATGGAGAACATGCCCTAATACCCTTATTTTTGTCTATCGCCCACAAAAAAAGACATGGGTGCACAATAAAGTAGCTACCCCACGATCAGCAATGGCAATGAACACGAGAACAAAACGATACGACACTTTGAAGAACAAAGGATAACACACACACACACACACACACCCCAAAAGATTAACATAGGGTGCACAACAAACTAGTCACCCGGGGGATAAAAACCCAAACGGGACACTTTCAAGAATAAATGGAATTAATACCTGAAGAACAGGGGTGAACACACTGAAAAACCCGAGTGAACACTGAAGAACAGGGGTGAACACAGTGAAGAACAGGGATGAACACAGTGAAGAACAGAGATGTACACAGTGAAGAACAGAGATGAAGAGTGAAAACAGAGATGAAACACAATGGAGAACAGAGATGCTACACAGAGAAGAACAGAGATGAACACAGTGGAGAACAGAGAGGCACAGTGAAGAACAGAGATGAACACAGTGAAGAACAGAGATTAACACAGTGGAGAACAGAGATGTACACAGTGAAGAACAGAGATGAACACAGTGGAGAACAGAGATGTACACAGTGAAGAACAGAGATGAACAGGGAGAACAGAGATAAACACAATGGAGAAACAGAGAGATGAACACAATGGAGAACAGAGAGCAGTGAAGAACAGGGGTGAACAGTTAGTACAGGTCCATTGTAAATAACACTCGAGATATGACAACCTATAAATTACGACACACGGAACACTAGAGAGAGAGAGAGAGAGAGAGAGAGAGAGAGAGAGAGAGAGAGAGAAAGAGAGAAGGAGAGAAAGAGGAGAGAGAAAAGGAGAAAAGAGAGAGAGAGAAAGAGATAAAGAGAGAAAGAGAGAGAGAAGAGAAAAGGAGAAAGAAAGAGAGAGAGAGAAAAGGAGAGAAAGAGAGAGAGAAAAGGAGAGAAAGAGAGAGAAAGAGAGAAGAGAAAAAAAAAAGAGAGAGAAAAGGAGAAAAGAGAGAAAGGAGAGAGGAAAAAGGAGAGAAAGGAGAGAGAAAAGAGAGAAAGAGAGAAAGGAGATAAAAGAGAGAGAGAGAAAGAAAAGAGAAAAGAGAGAGAGAAAAGGAGAGAAAAAGAAGAGAAAAGGAGAGAAAAAGAGAGAAAGAGAGAGAAAAAATGAGATAAAGAGAGAGAAAAAGGAGAAGAGAGAAAAGGAGAGAAAGAGAGAGAAAGGAGATAAAGAGAGAGACAAAGAGAGTGAGAGAGAGACAAAAGGAGATAGAGAGACAAAGAGAGAGAAAGAGAGAGAAAGAGAGAAGAGAGAGAGAGAAAGAGAGAGAAAGAGAGAAGAGAGAGTAACGACACTAAACAGCCCACAACGTCAACAAACAGTAGCACGCGAGAGACCGCAGAGACGATAATTGCAAACTCATGGCAGAGACGAGGGCGGTGTAAAAAAGTAAGGAAGACTAACAAAATGGGATAATAAGATGGGAAAATAACACCTAGTGAGAGAGAGACCAAAAGAAGAGAAAAAGAGGAACAAGAGAACAAGAACAAGAAGAACAAGAGAGAGAGAGAGAGAGAGAGAGAGAGAGAGAGGAATAAAATATGCTTAGTAACTGTAACCACCTAACACCCTAATATAACCACCAAATACAACCTGTCATACCCTAACCAACCAATAACTTAATATACCCTAACCCAACCTAACCTAACCAACCCAACACAACCCCTAACCCAACCTAATATAACTCTAACCCAACAACTCAACTAACCCACCCTTAACTATGTAACCCATATCTCGCTGCCAAGAAGTTGGGAGGACTACTGTCTGCGGTGACACATCTCTCTCTCTGACCGCACACTCATTAAAGGTCACACAAAGGTCACACACCCACAGTGACGTCACGTATAACAACAACCTCGACCTATACCAACCCCTAGTAGGATTCGAACCCACATACTGAGGATTGGCAGGAAGGCTGTCCAAGTACATTCCTTCCACGATTTAGACAGACAGACACACACACACAGACACACACACATACACAGAGAGACACACACAGACAGACAGACACACACATACACAGACAGACACACACAGACAGACAGACACACACACAGACACACACAGACAGACAGACACACACATACACAGAGAGACACACAGACAGACAGACACACACATACAGACACACACACAGACAGACAGACACACACATACACAGAGAGACACACAGACAGACAGACACACACATACACAGACAGACACAAGACAGACAGACACACACATACACAGAGAGACACACACATAGACAGACACACACACACAAACAGACACACATACACAGACAGACAGACACACACAGACAGACAGACAGACAGACAGACAGACAGACACTGCCATCATGAACACTTTATTCTTCCAGGACAATAGTCAGCCTGGGAGTGTCTGTTATATGTTGACAATAACCCAACAGAAACCACCAAGTAGGGAGGAGGAGGAGGGGGAAGAGGGGAGGGGAGGGGGAGGGGTAGGGAGGGGGAAGGGAGGAGGGAGGAGGAGGGGAGGGAGAGGGGGAGAGGGAGGGGGTAGAGAGGGAGGAGGGAGGGGTAGGAGGAGGGGGAGGGAGAGGGTAGGAGGAGGGGGAGGGGAGGGAGGAGGAGGAGGGGAGGGGTGGGAGGGGAGGAGGGAGGGGTGGGGAGGGAGGAGGGGGGAGGGGAGGGGGTAGGGAGGGAGGGGAGGGGGGAGGGAGGGGAGGGGAGGGGGAGGAGGAGGGGGGAGGGGAGGGGGTGGGGAGGGAGGAGGGAGGGGGTAAGGAGGAGGGAGGGGAGGGGGTAGGGAGGAGGAGGAGGGGTAGGAGGAGGGAGGAGGGAGTGGGTAGGGAGGGAGGAGGGAGGGGTAGGAGGAGGAGGAGGAGGGAGGGAGGAGGAGGGAGGGGGTAGGAGGGAGGAGGAGGAGGAGAAATATTAGGAGGGATAAGGAAGAAGAAGAAGAGAAGGAGTTCAAATAATATCCTTGAGTACCATGACATTTTTGAGTACAATGACAGAGTACCTAGGAGGTTAAGTCATCGTACTCAGGGGTTAACAGCCGTATCATCCAACCCCGTATTCTTGTAACGTATACAGTACAGTAATCAAGAATGCCCCTGTGCCCCGGGAGCTGTTGGTATGCCTGAATGAACAACAAGACTAATATCGGGTTGCAGTTTGGTTCCCCTGATGATGGTTTGTTGACGTTTGAGGGCAGGAGTTGACCGCATCAAGACGACAACGAACGCCTTGCTGTGCTTCCGTTGTGGCCGATAGGGAAGGGAATGTGTGCGGAGCCAAGAAACTGTAGCCTGCAATGAAGTCACGGGTGTAAAGGTGAAGTAACCCCAGGAATACAGGAAAACACACACACACACACACACACACACTACACTATTCCCATTACTTAAAGCTTCAGGTCGATAAGATACTGATGTCCTTTCAATGGCTACAGCAGTACAGTTAATACAGCCTAGTATAGCACTCCTGGCAGTCCACCAATTGACATGAAATCCTATTCGATGTTGTTGATATGAGCTCCAGAAGGGAATGACATAAAATTGTTTAGACCACCAATCATCTTAGCTACTCTTGAAAGATATATACTGCACTGAGTTGAGGACACTTCACAACAGTCACATGAATTGGTGGCTTCCAGTAGTTATATAGCATAGTACTATCATAACCTAGAGGTGGTGCAGGAGATAACCCAATTTTTAAGGAAAAAAAGTCCAAAAAGAGTCAATATTTTCAGGGCCAACGAGAAGGTAAAAATTTGTGAAAGATAAAATACTGTAATGTAGGAATGTCTAGTTATTTCTTGTTCTTAGTACTGAATATATTAAACAATTCATTTTTAACTTTATTTTTCTAATTAAAAAAAAATGTTTCTATATAATTTAAAATACAGACTACAATATATAAATTAGGATGACCTCTGTTATCAAGAGCAGCTGGTGATAAGTCTAATATACTTGTGAAATTTATTTGTATAATTATTAAAAATTTGACTTCCTTAAACTTATCATTTACCCTTACTGCTTATGGGGGCAT
Source organism: Homarus americanus (assembly GCF_018991925.1). NCBI lineage: Eukaryota > Metazoa > Arthropoda > Malacostraca > Decapoda > Nephropidae > Homarus > Homarus americanus. Next base: position 4,799,816 of record NW_024713650.1, read on the forward strand.
TACTCTTAACTATATGGGAACATTACAAGACAAAATTAATATATCTACGATGATCATTACGAGCTGATCTAACAACAATAATAATAATAATAATAATAATAATAATAATAATAATAATAATAATAATAATAATAATAATAATAATAATAATAATAATAATAATAATAATAATAATAATAATAATAATAATAATAATAATAATAATAATAATAATAATAATAATAATAATATATCACCAAATATTTACAGATTCCATGTATATTTTTACGAGTTCACTTACATTGGTCTAGCATTTCTTGAACACCTTTTCATTTTATATCTCTCTCTATGTTGTGGAATTTAGTACAGAAACACACCGCGAGGTCCTGGTCGGCGCCACCACACCTGAGGTCCCCGTTCTTATCCTCAACCTTACCAATACTCTCCCAGGTTCTGTCTTTAATATGGTCTAATTCATTGTACTCAGAAGTTAAACACATCGTACTCAAAGGGGTGTGGGGGGGGGGGGTTAAGATGCCTCACCCAATGGACTAACACATTGTGCTCATAAGTTAAACACATCGTACTCAAGAGCTTAATAACATCAACTGAAAGACTAAGTTATGGTTTGTTGACACTTTGCTTCTGAAACTAAACCGATTGGCCTCCCTGTAAACGCTGTAATCGAGAAGTACTTGTGCATCTGCTATAAAATAAACACACCTATAATAATCTACATTAGAGACCTTACTCTACTGACAGCAAGATGTGGGATATGATTCACGGTAAATATACATCGTAGTTGCCATCCGAAAATACACCCAGAATCGTCCATTAACGTCAATCTTCCTAATGACCTCAAGTGGTTCATCAATAGCCGTTCATCTCACAAGTTACTAACTACGCGGCACGGGTTCTACGACGTAGTTACACCTTTGGGAGTTCTCTCATTGGTTAAAAGGACGTTGTTTGGAATGTTACATGATGCCATTTGCAGGTTAACAATGCTCCCAGAGTGTTACATGATGCCAGTTGCAGGTTAACAATGCTTCCAGAGTGTTACATGATGCCAGTTGCAGGTTAACAATGCTCCCAGAGTGTTACATGATGCCAGTTGCAGGTTAACAATGCTCCCAGAGTGTTACATGATGCCAGTTGCAGGTTAACAATGCTCCCAGAGTGTTACATGATGCCAGTTGCAGGTTAACAATGCTTCCAGAGTGTTACATGATGCCATTTGCAGGTTAACAATGCTTCCAGAGTGTTACATGATGCTATTTGCAGGTTAACAATGCTTCCAGAGTGTTACATGATGCCAGTTGCAGGTTAACAGTGCTTCCAGAGTGTTACATGATGCCAGTTGCAGGTTAACAATGCTTCCAGAGTGTTACATGATGCCAGTTGCAGGTTAACAATGCTTCCAGAGTGTTACATGATGCCAGTTGCAGGTTAACAATGCTTCCAGAGTGTTACATGATGCCAGTTGCAGGTTAACAATGCTTCCAGAGTGTTACATGATGCCAGTTGCAGGTTAACAATGCTTCCAGAGTGTTACATGATGCCAGTTGCAGGTTAACAATGCTTCCAGAGTGTTACATGATGCCAGTTGCAGGTTAACAATGCTTCCAGAGTGTTACATGATGCCAGTTGCAGGTTAACAATGCTTCTAGAGTGTTACATGATGCCAGTTGCAGGTTAACAATGCTTCCAGAGTGTTACATGATGCCAGTTGCAGGTTAACAATGCTTCCAGAGTGTTACATGATGCCAGTTGCAGGTTAACAATGCTTCCAGAGTGTTACATGATGCCAGTTGCAGGTTAACAATGCTTCCATTGTGTTACATGATGCCAGTTGCAGGTTAACAATGCTTCCAGAGTGTTACATGATGCCAGTTGCAGGTTAACAATGCTTCAGTGTGTTACATGATGCCAGTTGCAGGTTAACAATGCTTCAGGTACACATGATGCCAGTTGCAGGTTAACAATGCTTCCAGTGTGTTACATGATGCAGTTGCAGGTTAACAATACTTCAGAGTGTTACATGATGCCAGTTGCAGATTTGCTGTGCTTTGATGTTACATGATGCTATTTGCAGGTTAACAATGCTTCCCAGAGTGTTACATGATGCCAGTTGCAGGTTAACAATGCTTCCAGAGTGTTACATGATGCCAGTTGCAGGTTAACAATGCTTCCAGAGTGTTACATGATGCTGTTGCAGGTTAACAATGCTTCCAGTGTGTTGTAGTAGTGGTGGTCAGCTGGACATAAGCACTAGGACTCAATAATTGGTTATTCCCTAAGTGTACGAGCTGGTGTAAGGTGTTGGCTATAGTCACACTTATGTTGGCTACATTAAAATATATGTTGGCTATACTAACAAAGGTTGGCTATACTAAAACAGGTGTTGGCTATACTAAGAAAGGCAGGTGTTGGCTATACTAAGGTTGGCTATAGTAAACAGGTGTTGGCTATACTAAGAAAGGCAGGTGGTTATTCCAAGAAAGGCAGGTGTTTGCTATACTAAGAAAGGCAGGTGTTGGCTATTCCAAGAAAGGCAGTTAGAAAAGGTGTTAAATAATAAAAGGTTGGTTATACTAAAACAGGTGTCGGCTATACGAAGAAAGGTTGGCTATACTAAAACAGGTGTTGGCTATACTAAGAAAGGCAGGTATTGACTATTCCAAGAAAGGCAGGTGTTGGCTATACCAAGAAAAATTTGGCTAAACTAAAACAGGTGTTGCCTATACTAAAAAGGTTAGCTATACTAAAACAGGTGTTGGCTATACAAAGAAAGGTTGCCTATAGTAAAACAGGTGTCGGATATACTAAAACAGGTGTTGGCTATACCAAGAAAATTTGGCTAAACTAAAACAGGTGTTGGCTAGACTAAAACAGGTATTGGCTATACTAAAACAGATGTTGGCTATACTAAGAAAGGTTTGCTATACTAAAACAGGTGTTTGGCTATACATCAGATATCTCCCTTACTTGAGCCTACGTCACCATGAAGAAAGAACATAAGCAATACTTCTTGACACAGAGAGCAGTATAGGCCTATGGAGCAGTGTAGACCTATAGAGCAGTGTAGACCTATGTAACAGTGTAGACCTATGTAGCAGTGTAGATCTATAGAGCAGTGTAGACCTATGGAGAAGTGTAAACCTATGTAGCAGTGTAGACCTATGGAGCAGTGTAGACCCATGGAGCAATGTAGACCTATGGAGCAGTGTAGACCTAGGAGCAGTGTAGCCTATGGAGCAGTGTAGACCTATAGCAGGTTAGACCTATGTAACAGTGTAGACCCATGGAGCAGTAGACCTATGGAGCAGTAGGCCCATGGAGCAGTGTAGACCCATGTAACAGTGTAGACTTATGTAGCAGTGGACCTATAGAGCAGTGTAGACCTATGGAGCAGTGTAAACCTATGTAGCAGTGTAGACCTATGTAACAGTGTAGACCATAGCAGTGTAGACCTATAGAGCAGTGTAGACCTATGGAGAGAGTAAAACCTATGTAGCAGTGTAGACCTATGTAACAGTGTAGACCTATGGAGCAATGTGTAGACCTATGGAGCAGTGTAAACCTATGGAGCAGTGTAGGCCTATATAACAGTGTAGACCTATGGAGCAAAGTGTGAGACCTATGTAACAGTGTAGACCTAGGAGCAGTGTAGACCCATGGAGCAGTGTAGGCCTATGGAGCAGTGTAAAACCTAAGTAGCAGTGTAGACCATGTAACAGTGTAGACCTATGGAGCAATGTGTAGACCTGTGGAGCAGTGTAGACCATGGAGCAGTGTAGGCCTATGGAGCAGTGTAGACCTATGTAACAGTGTAGACCTATGTGCAGTGTAGACCTATGGAGCAGTGTGTAGACCTATGGAACAGTGTAGCCTATGGAGCAGAGTAGACCTATGGATCAGTGTAGACCTATGGAGCAGTGTAGACCTATGGAGCAGTGTAGACCTATGGAGCAGAGTAGACCTATGGAGCAGTGTAGACCTATGGAGCATTGTAAACCTATGGAATAGTGTGGATCGATGGAGCAGTGTAGACCTATGGAACAGTGTAGGCCTATGGAGCAGAGTAGACCTATGGAGCAGTGCAGACCTATGGAGCATTGAAGGCCTATGGAACAGTGTAGACCTATGGGAGCATTGCAGCTATGGAGCAGTGTAGGCCTATGGAGCAGTGTAGACCTATGGAGTAGCATAGGCCTATGCTGTATAGAAAAACGTAATATAAATAAACCATAGAGGATTACGACCTAGAGCTAAGATCTCTCTAGCCATAACTCACTATCTCCAACATTAACACCTTTTAACACAGTCTGTCTAACTTGATGTATTTTAGTCAATTAATTATTTAACACTGAAGAATATAGTTATAAATAATATATTGATCACTTTTAACATAATCAAAATCTACATGGGTTAGTGTGTGTGTGTGTGTGTGTGTGTGTGTGTGTGTGTGTGTGTGTGTGTGTGTGTGTGTGTGTGTGTGTGTGTGTGTGTGTGTACGCCATATTCTCACGAGCTGTTCTTCCCACACAACATAACAACACCCTCTTGTAGGAGCACATAGACTGTTCTTTCATGACAGATAGTGAGGGAGGCGAGGGGAGGGAGGCGGAGGGGAGGGGAGAAGAGGGAGGGGAGGAGGGTAGGGAAGGAGATAGGTAGAGAGTATCACATGAATGGCGAGGGAGGTGGAGGAGGAAGGGGTGGAGGAGGAAGGGGAGGAGGAAGGGGGTGTAGGGAGGAAGGGAGGGGTAGGGAGGAAGGGGGAGGAGGAAGGGGTGGGGAGGAAGGGGAGGGAGAAGGGGGGAGGAGGAAGGGGGTGGAGGAGGAGGGGGGGTGGGAGGAAGGGGGTGTAGGAGGAAGGGAGGTGTAGGAGGGGAGGAGGTGGAGGAGAAGGGGAGGGGTGGGAGGAAGGGGGAGGAGGAGGAGGAGGTGGGGTGGAGGAGGAGGAAGGGGGGGGGAGGAAGGGGTGGAGGAGGAAGGGGAGGAAGGAAGGGAGGGAAGGGGGAAGGGGGGGAGGAGGAAGGGGGTGGAGGAGGAAGGGGGTGGAGGAGAAGGGGAGGGGAGGGGGGTGGAGGGAGGAAGGGGGAGGAGGAAAGGGGGGTGGAGGGAGGAAGGGAAGGAGGAGGAGGGGGGAGGAGGAGGGGGGTGGAGAGGAAGGGAGGGAGGAGGAAGGGGAGGAGGAGAAGGGGGGTGGGAGGAGGAAGGGGGGTGTAGGAGGAAGGGGGAGGAGGAAGGGGGTGGAGGAGGAAGGGGTGGGAGGAAGGGGGGGAGGAGGAAGGAGGTGGAGGGGTGGAGGAGGAGGAGGAGGAAGTGGAGGGAGGAAGGAGGTGAAGGGAGGGAGGAAGGGGAGGAGGAAGGGGGGAGGAGGAAAGGAGGAGGAAGGGGAGGGGAGGGAGGAGGAAGGGAGGTGGGAGGAGGAAGGGAGGTGGGAGGGGAGGAAGGGAGGTGGAGGGAGGAAGGGGGGAGGAGGAGGAAGAGGGAGGGAGGAGGGAAGGGGGAGGAGGAGGAAAGGGAGGGTGGAGGAGGAGGAGGGGAGGGAAGGGGGGAGGAGGAGGGGAGAGAGGAAGGGGAGAGGGGGAGGGGGGAGGAGGAGGGAGGTGGGAGGTGGAGGGGAGGAAGGAGAGGGAGGAGGAAGGGGAGGGAGGAGGAGGGAAGGGAGGAGGAGGGGAGGGGGGGGGGAGGAAAGGGGAGTAGGAGGGAAGGAGGTGGAGGAGGAGGGAGGGGTGGAGGAGGAGGGGAGGAGGGAAGGGGAGGAGGAGGGGGGAGGGGAGGGAGGGGAGGGGAGGAAGGGAGGGGGAGGAAGGGAGGGGGAGGGAGGGGAGGAGGAGAAGGGGGAGGTGGAGGAGGAAGGGAGGAGGGGAGGAAGGGGAGGAGGAGGAAGGGGAGGAGGAGGAGGAAGGGGAGGTGGGGAGGAGGAAGGGAGGTGGGGAGGTGGAAGGGGGGAGGAGGAGGAAGGGGAGGGAGGGAGGAGGGAGGTGGGGAGGAAGGAGGAGGGAGGAGGTGGAGGGAGGAAGAGGAAGGGGAGGAGGAAAAGGGAGGTGGAGGAGGAGGAAGGGGAGGTGGAGGGAGGAAGGGAGGAGGAGGGAGGAAGGGGGGGAGGAGGGAAGGGGAGGAGGAGGGGGGAGGAAAGAGGAAGGGGAGGAGGGAGGAGGGAAGGGAGGAAGGAGGAGGAGAGGAGGGTGGAGGAGGAAGGGAGGTGAGTAGGTGGAGGAAGGAAGAGGAGAGTGGAGGGAGGAGGAGGGGAGGTGGAGGAGGAAGAGGAGGTGGATGGAGGAAGGGAGGTGGAGGAGGAGGGAGGGAGAGGAGGGGAAGGAAGGGAGGAAGGAGGAGGGAGGAAGAGGAGGTGGGGGGAGGAGGAGGAAGGAATGGAGGTAAGAGGGGGAGGGAGGAAGGGGGAAGACTAATAAGAGAGGATGCAGGAGAAAGAGGAACACGGAGTTTAGGTTGTTAGCAGTAGCAACACTCGAGGATTCTGAACACTAGGATAGCGAGCCTTCTTTGACGTCAGGATATTCGACCCCATGGCCACAGCATGTCACTGTAACCTAGCTCTCGATGCTGCACACAGGAGGAACGAGAACGACAAGAACAGGGCGTATGGGGAGTGAATTCAGAATGTGAATCAAGGCAGCTTCACTCCTCTGGTGTTCACAACCTCTGGCGGGATGGGGCCAAGTGTAAGACTTTTCTATGCAAGACTGGCTGAGGTGTTATCTGAACAGAAGCAGCAGCCCAGAAGCCACGTTGTAGCCTCGTTGAGATGTCGACTGTCCTCTGCTTAGGTCTGCATTGCTTTACTTCAGGGGAACGAGATCTTCGGCCCCAAAGCCGGCAACGGTCGCAGATATTGACTCTGAGGCAACAGTCACTGAATGTCGCATAGATCTGTGGTCTAACTAACACAGCTTGGGTGGCTACTTTTAGGATATTTAATAGTAAGGTAATAAAATGGTGGTGGAGGTGTGACTATTGGGGGAGGCTGGAGCCACGTTAAAAAAAATAGTAGAAGTAGTAGACAACAGTTGAGAATAAAAACAACAACAATAACTCTTCACAACACAAAACAATAACAAACAAGACAAAATAAAAACAATAATACAAAGCAACACAAGCGGCAACAACACTCTCAACAAAACACATCAAAACAACGAAAATAAAAAAAACAAAAAATACGAAGAAAACAAAAAATAACAATCAAAACAAAAACAGAATAAAAAATAAATAAACGGAAATTATTAATTATAGTCGAAACAAAACAAAAAAGAAAAAAGAAAAATTATTGTAGTGGATAAAAACAAGAGCTAATGTGAAGGCGAGAGAGAGGTGACTGTTATGGAGGGAAGAATCTCACCCTCTAATTTTCTTATCAACAGATCAAGACACACATGGACCTTCTCTCCTTCTTCCTCCCTCATCTGTCCCTCACTGTCAGCCTGCTTACCGTCTATATATCTGTCTATCTGTCTACAGTATCTATATATCAGTAGGGATGGAACACGCGAGTGACTTAAGTTAATCCAAAAATCTAACACACACACACACACAGACACACACACTGAACAATGGCTCCTGTTTGTGACTAAATCTTAAAAGTTAAAGGAAAATTTAACACACAAACAATGCTTCTGAGGTGGTGGTGGTGGCAGTGATGGTGGTAGTGATGTTGGTGATGATGGTGGCAGTGGTGGTAGTGGTGATGGTGGCAGTGGTGGTGGTGGTAGTGATAATGATGGTGGTGGTGTTGGTGATGATGGTGGTGTTGGTGATGATGGTGGTGTTGTTGATAGTGATGATGGTGGTGGCAGTGGTAGGATAATATAAACTGTACTCCAAGCTTTGTCAATAAATTTGTTAATCTAGCTAAGCTGATTCTTAAAGTGATCCATTTAAGGGAACCGTACACCATACTTAAAACCCTACAACCCTAAAAAATTTCCCATCAAATTGGAGACGTGACCCCACCAAAAAAAATAATAAAAAATAATTAAAATTCATACCATAAATTTGAGCTCAACTGCACTGTTAAACTATCTAATTGGCTCATTTGAGCTGTGCTACATGATGACGGGGAGAGAGAGAGAGAGAGAGAGAGTCCTATATCACAGAAGGCCACGTGTTATAAATCTACTCCCCCACCACTTCCTCTTCCCCCTCGTCACCACCACCTCCTCTTCCCCCCTCGTCACCACCACCTCCTATTACCCCCTCGTCACCACCACCTCTCTCCCCCATCTAGTCACCACCACCAGCCACACACAAACGTCATCCCAACCTTTAATTAATTTCAATTGGCATCGCCTTACCATATATAATTTCAACAAGAGGATGCCAGTCACCTCCCCAACACAATCCGTTATATCCCGTCATGGTGTCTATACTTTAAGAAACTGAACATCGTTCTTCATGGTGTCTATATTTAAAAAAAACTGAACATCGCTCTTCATGGGGTCTATACTTTAAGAAACTGAACATCGCTCTTCATGGCATCTATACTTTAAAAAACTGAACATCGTTCTTCATGGCGTCTATACTTTAAACAACTGAACTTCGCTCTTCATGGCGTCTATACTTTTAACAACTGAACATCGCTCTTCATGGCGTCTATACTTTAAACAACTGAACTTCGCTCTTCATGGCGTCTATACTTTAAACAACTGAACTTCGCTCTTCATGGCGTCTATACTTTAAACAACTGAACTTCGCTCTTCATGGCGTCTATACTTTAAACAACTGAACATCGCTCTTCATGGCGTCTATACTTTTAACAACTGAACATCGCTCTTCATGGCGTCTATACTATAAACAACTGAACATCGCTCTTCATGGCGTCTATACTTTAAACAACTGAACCTCGCTCTTCATGGCGTCTATACTTTAAACAACTGAACATCGCTCTTCATGGCGTCTATACTTTAAACAACTGAACATCGCTCTTCATGGCGTCTATACTTTAAACAACTGAACCTCGCTCTTCATGGCGTCTATACTTTAAACAACTGAACATCGCTCTTCATGGCGTCTATACTTTAAACAACTGAACATCGCTCTTCATGGCGTCTATACTATAAACAACAGAACATCGCTCTTCATGGCGTCTATACTTTAAACAACCGAACATCGCTCTTCATGGCGTCTATACTTTTAAGGTTGTATACAATTAGTTCTGCGGCCTCAGTGTTCTGAGAGTGTTTATTTTGTATACGTTTTAATTGTTTTACCAGTGACTGACTTATTCTTTTAGCAGATATTGACGAATGTATATATCAACGCTCTTTCTATGTCTGTCTGTCTGTCTTTCTCTCTATCTGTCTCACTATCTTTATTTTCTTTCTCTCTCTCTCTCTATTATTTACACAGCTGCCATCACCACCACACTTCTACCCATTGTTTACTTCTGCATACCACAGTGAGGAGGAGACAAGACCTACCATTATAAGTAGACAATACCCACCATTATAAGTGAGTCAAGTAGGTAATTTAACACTCGACGTCACTACCCCCCTCACTTTATGCATTGTAAGTGTGTTTAAGTAATTTCCACTTTATGCATTATAAGTATATTTAAGTAGCTTACACATATATAAGCTACGCCTGATTTATTTTGTTAAGTAGCTTGTGGTAAACTTATTAACATTTACTTAAAACAGATTATATTTGTTAACTTTAGCCTAATGTTAACCTTTGATAACTCTATTCAATGATTTATATTAACAGTGAACGCTAATTGTTATAGTTTATTTTGTCATAATGTCACGACTTACACTGAAATCTCTGTATAACGGGTTGTATTGAGAGGAAAGTCCGTTATATGGAGGGTCCGTTAGATGTGAAACCTCCATCTAACGGACTATATGATACACGCCGATAAATCACGATATATTCCAATCAATCACGATACACGCCGATAAATCACGATACATGCCGATAAATCACGCTATATTCCAATAAATCACGATACACGCCGATAAATCACGATACATGCCGATAAATCACACTATATTCCAATAAATCACGATACATACCGATATACCACAATAGATCCCGGTAAGTCACACACACACACGTTAGAGATTTTCCTTTTATTTGCATCTAATTTCTTGATACTTGATGACAGAGGAAGAAAATGTGTGACCTGAACACCGCTTCTCAACACTTCGTAACATATTATTATTATTTTAGTCTTGTCACCTATTGTATAATGTGTTTGGTATGATTAATGGTTAAACTTTACTAACATCCTCTCTGAAGTGTTATTGCCTTGAAATTATTTGACTTTTGATAGTCAAGATATTTAACATTACTTTAAGAGAATAACAATGTTGCTTATCAATTGTGAACACATTTTCTATGAACCAATCAGCTATTTGTACAGACGAGGGGCGTGGCTTAAGGGCCAGGTTAGCGTGGAAATACTATAGTTCATCTCTGGTCATTATTTCCAACCTTCTGCTGTTATTTCCCCCCCAATAATTTAACCTAACTGTACAGTACATCATTGGTTTACTCACCACTATAACGCCGCTCTTGCTGGTAACAGAGGCGCCGAACCATTGTTGACTCTTGTTGTCTACCTGACGGCCGGACTCCCAGTGGTTACCTGTAGGCAGATATGAGGAGTAGTGAGAAAGAGAGAGAGGCCAAGCAGCACCTCACACAGGGCGCTACATAATCACCTTCTCCCACTCCTCACCTTCAAGAACACAAGGAACTTACCCTCCCTAGATTAGGTTAGGTTAGGTTAACTAATCTGAAATTGAAATAAGCAGGGGGGGCCTAATCTTCATGTGATCCCAACAGTACTCCAACTAATAACAATGTTCTCTGACAAACACCGGCCACAGGGATAACACAATCTACCCACGTAAAGGTCACTACAGCCGCCCTCCTCTTGTGGGTATCAACAGGCGTATCATGTAGCAGTGAACGTGACCAATAACTTACACTGAGAAGACTAACGCTATTGGCGAATTTCAGGTCTAAAAACTCATAAACGTAAGTGTTGTGTTCCTCCTGAAGGTGGTGTGCTTGAAGGTGTTCTGGGGCCCTTTATGGAATGAAGACCTTGTAAACCTCCTGAACCTATAATTATGCAAATGAATGTAAACACTCGGTTAAAACCTCTCCAACACCTGGACACGATGGATGTGAGAATGAGCAGAGTGTGGCTTACATAAGAACATAAGAATGGTGGAAACTGCAGCGGGCCTATTGGCCCATACTGGACAGTCCCGTTTACACCCAACCCCTATTGTTCATATAAGCATCCAACCTATGTTTGAAGCTATCCAGCGTATTCGAGTTAATGATGATATTTGGTAACTTGTTCCATTCATCCACTACTCTGTTTCCAAACCAGTGTTTACCTATTTCGCGCCTAAATCTAAATTTGTCTAATTTAAAACCATTGTTACGAGTTCGCTCCTTGTTGGATAGTTTGAGTACCTTTGTAATGTCCCCCTTGTTTAGCCCTGACTTCCACTTATACACCTCTATCAGGTCGCCCCTCGCTCTACGTCTCTCGAGTGAGTGCAAATTAAGATGCTTTAACCTGTCTCTGTATTCAAGGTTCCTAATGCCTGGGATTAGTCTTGTCATTCTCCTCTGGATTCTTTCCAAGGATTCCATATCCATTCTGTAATACGGTGACCAGAACTGAACTGCGTAATCCAGGTGAGGTCTCACAAGCGCAAGATATAATCTTAAGATGACCTCGCTAGTCTTGTAACTAACACTCCTTTGTATGAACCCAAGTACTTTATTAGCCTTGTTACTAGCAAAAACACATTGTTTACTTGGCTTAAGGTTCCTACTTATCATTACTCCTAAATTTCTCTCTCAGTCGGATTTCTCAATAACATCGTTGTTTATCTGGTAACTGGTTTCCCTGTTTACATCTCCTATACTGAGTACTTTACATTTGTCCACATTGAATTTCATCTGCCATTTTTCAGAGCATTCGAAAAATTTGTTTACATCTTCCTGTAGTTTTGCGGAGTCCTCGTCAGATTTAATTACAAGTCCTATTTTAGTGTCATCAGCAAATTTACTTATGTTGCTGTCTATGCAGATATCTATGTCGTTTATGTATATAATAAATAATAATGGTCCAAGTACTGAGCCTTGGGGAACTCCACTAGTGACGTTGCTCCAATGGGATTTAGTGCCGTTAATGCTCACTCGCTGTTTCCTGTCCTGTAACCACGCCCTAATCCATTTTAGAATATTACCTTTAATGCCATGTGCTTCTACCTTTCTTATTAAATCTTTCGTGGGAGACTCTGTCGAAGGCTTTGCTAAAGTCGAGATATACCACATCATAATTGTGCCCCTCGTCCACCGATTCGAAAACTGATGAACAGAATGTTAATAGATTAGTTAGACATGAACGCCCGCTTGTGAAGCCATGCTGGGAATCATTGATCAATTTGTGCTTCTCCAGGTGGTTTCGAATAGAGTTCGAAATGATTGCTTCCAGTAATTTGCCTACAATTGATGTTAGACTGATTGGACGGTAGTTCGAGGATAGTGATCTATCCCTCTTCTTGAAAATCGGTATTACATTCGATATCCTCCAGGATTCTGGTACTACACCTGTTTTTAAGGACATGTTAAACAACTTTGCTAAGGGCATACTAAGCTCTTCCTTACATTCCTTTAATACTCTGGCAAATATCTCATCGGGACCAGGTGACTTATTAGGCTTTAGTTTGTCTATTTGCTTACTAACATCGTTACTAGTCACTTCTATCTCGCTTAATTTGTTTTTTTCACTATCTCTGAATAGAGTTGGTGCCTCGGGTATCATGTTTAAATTTTCGGTGGTGAAAACTGTTGAAAAATATTTATTCAGATTACTGCTCATTTCTCCATCGTTATCAGTGAGCTCGCCGGTATCTGACCGTATTGGTCCAATCTTTTCTCGTGTTTTAGTTTGATACATTTGGTAGAATCCTTTGGGGTTTGTCTTCGCCTCCCTTGCTATCCTTACCTCATTATTCCTCTTAGCTTTCCTTATCTCGGTTTTAACCCTACTCGCCAATATCTTATAATAATCCCGGAGGTAAATATCGCCACGATTTATCCTTCTACCTATAGCCTTCCTTTGGCCAATGATGTTCTTTAAATAATTATTAATCCATTTAGGGTCATTGTTGTGTGATCTGAGTTTTTTGTATGGTAGGTTCTGCCTTTGTGCATTAAGTAACTCATTATTTAAATTGTCGTGGAACTCGGCAATCTCAGATCTCGTTATCAGGTCAGTCTCAACAGTCAGGTCTCCTGGTACGGTGAGGTCGCCCTCTGTGGATGCATTGAGTGAGGTCACCTCATGTGAGGTCATGTAGCTCACCCCCAAGCGCAACACCCCCTCCCTCAGCTGCCTCTTTAAACTGTCAAAGCTTGCCCTTCTGAAATCTGGGACTTTAGTGGAATTTTCCTTACGTCTGCCCTGAAAATCTAACTGGAATCTAATTTCTTTTATGATCGCTGTTTGCAAGCTCGTTCCCTACCTCGACATTGCTAATGAGGTTTTCTCTGTTCGACAGAACTAAATCGAGCATATTATTACCCCGGGTGGGTTCGGTTATATGTTGACTTAGGAATCAGTCCTGGATCGTTTCGAGAAAATCCTCTGATTCTGAGTTGCCCGTAAGGTCAGTCCAATCAAGTTGGCCAAGGTTAAAGTCGCCTACTATACAGACTTTGTTGTGTATGGAAGCCCTGCGCATTTCATCCCAGATAAGTCGCTCATTTATTCTATCAAGATAAGGAGGTCTATATATTACTCCTGTGATTAATTTTTCCCTACCGTCGATTAATTCTATCCAAATTGTTTCTGTATTCCGCTCAGTTGTTATTTCCTTATTTATTTCACACTTCAGATTATCCCTGACATAGATTGCTACTCCGCCTCCCTTCCTGGTCTGCCTATCGGTATGGAACAATTTGTAACCCACAATTTGGTATTCGACTGGTAACTCACGTGAGTCTAGGTTGATACATGTTTCAGTGAATGCTATTATATCAATTTTTTCGGTACATACCAAGGCCCTAATATCATCCATTTTGTTTCTCATACTTCTACTGTTCGCGTAGTAGACATTTAAGTTAGTCGTGTTCTGAGTCCTCCCTTTACCACGTTTAGGTTTAAACTCCCTATCTAATTTAGTCTTGTCATCTCATTTTTTCAGATTGCATAGTGCTTATAGCGTCCGAGAAGACTTGGGTGAGAATGTACACTTTGCCCAGTCACTCTAAAAAAATTATCTCTACTCGGAGATGGTCGGTGAATTTCATAATGAACACTGTGACTCCTGTTGTCTCAGTAGGGTTGTCAAAATCCTTCATCCGTTGTGTCATATTGTCTCACACCAAATCGTAAAGATATATTTTTGGTTGTGTTTACTATAACCTGCTGTTTTATATATATGAGAAGGAGCCGTCAGCGCTGTAGAGGAGTCATCAATGCTCTATGCTTAGGTTAGGTTAAGTCAGGTTAAGTTAACTTGGGTTGGGTTAGGGCAGGTTAAGTATGGTTGTTAGTTTTATGATATATATATATATATATATATGCTGATAACCACAAGGAAAGAAGAAAACACGAAGTTCCCAAGCGCTTTCGTGTAATTCACATCTTCAGGGGTGAGTACAGACTAGAGAGAGTAATACAAATCAAGGTGTATATATACAGAGGAGGGTGAGACCAGGTCCACAATGGTCCATAATAAAGTCAAACAGTCAGTATTTTCAACAATGTTTTTACGTGCCTTGAGAATTTGCAGTCCGGAATTCATCGATGAGGAATACAAATATATATATAATATTGGCTCAAACCTTAAATACCCTAGATCTTTCATAGACAAATGCTTAAACATTACTAAGAAAACTTTTTATAGAACTGATCCCAAGCCCACCCATGACCATAAGAATATCTTAATATTACCATTTCACAAAAATTTCTCACACATTCCTGCACAGCTAAAAACCTGGAACGTCAATGTGGCATTTAAAAACTCATGCACTGTTAAACAAATGTTAATCAAGAACTCCCCCAACAACACAATTGGTTGCATTTATAAAGTTCCTTGCAAGGAATGTAATATGTTTTACTTAGGCCAGACAGGTAAAGATCTTGCAACTAGAATTAAACAACACAAATACAGTGTTAGGACAGGCCAGGAATCCAATGCTCTGTTTGTTCATTTGAGGGATAACAAGCATTGCATTGACTGGGATAATGCCTCCTCAATATTACCATGTAAGTCAATTGACAGTAGGAACATCATAGAATCTAGTCTTATTAAACATACCGAAGCATTCAACATGAATTTGAGTAACGGCATGTACAAGCTGGACAATTTTGTAATTAAGAAGATTTGTGATCAGGTGAGAAGGCCGGGTCACTTGACCATCTGACCTGACCACCAACCGTTGTGTGCTATTTAAAGATTAGTAGGGTCATTACCTAATACCTGACCATTGTGGACCTGGTCTCACCCTCCTCTGTATATATACACCTTGATTTGTATTACTCTCTCTAGTCTGTACTCACCCCTGAAGATGTGAATTACACGAAAGCGCTTGGGAACTTCGTGTTTTCTTCTTTCCTTGTGGTTATCAGCATATACCTAGATCACGCGCACCTACAGTGATTTACTTGCATATATATATATATATATATATATATATATATATATATATATATATATATATATATATATATATATATATATATATATATATATATATAAGGAACCTACAGCTCATAAAACATAATAATAATAATAATAATATTAATATTAATAATAACATAAAAGAAAGGGGGTGAAAGGAGGTACTGAAGTGGCAAGAAGAAAACTATTACTACTACTACTACTGAAGGGGCAATAGGGGGCAATACTGACCGGTGCTGTCGAAAACAATAGGCTCACAGTTGCCCGGGACGGCTGGGCGACACTTGTACACAGCTCCTCCACGCTCTATCTCTGGCTGTAGTGTCTGAGCTTCTGGCGCCCCTACCAGTACCCTGCAGGAGGAGAACACACCACGTTACTACACCTCCAGGAGATTATAGGCTAGGTTAGGTTAGAGATTATATATAAGGAGACATTGTTATAACACCGTCAGGAAATTATAGGCAAATAATACATACAACACTTTCATTATACCCCACAACTGGGTGTTATAGACGATACAGTACATTATAATTATAGCAACAAATTATAACCTGTATATAATTTATAACTGGTTGATATACTGTAAATTATACTTCCTATACAGTATAACACTATGAGGCCTATAATATATAACATCCAGTAGGTGTTATAGAGAGGTTAGGAGAGTATAGCATTAACACGGAATTGCTATCAGATCTTAGAAGTGAGAGAGAGAGAAAGCAAAAGAGATAGAGAGACAGTCAGAGAATTATATAGGAGAGCAGAGGTATATAGTACACACGATAATGAGATACCGAGAGAGACATAAAGAGATAAACACACAAACAACGAGAGATAAAGAGATAAACACACAAACAACGATAGAGATAGAGAGATAAACACACAAACAACGAGAGATAGAGGTAAACATACAATTAAATATCCTTCTTTTTGGGAATTACATATATATATATTTCTTTGCCGCTTCTTGAGAATTAATTATATTTTTTAGTCATCACTGCCTGGGGAAAAATAAATCACTCGATACTCCAGAAGAAAAAGAAAAAAGAAAAAAAATATCGTATTAATTTTCACTTCCTGTTTTTCTAGATAATATGTTGGACAAGACGAAGGTTTCCTGTGTTATTAATTACAACAATAACTTATTTGTACATTTAATGATAGTGTTATTTCCGGTTGACCTGAAGATTAGACACTCAAGTTAATTTAATCTAAGCTAACCTAATCAAATCAAATTTAACATAACTCGATCGAACCTAATCTAACATACCGGTAATATAACGTGACATACCGGTAACCTAACCTAACCTAACTAACCGGTAACTCAATCTAACCTAACACTCCCGGAAGGTAGCGTCAGGGTGTTCAATGTTCAAGTGATCTTAATTTCCTAACATATAACAACTAAAGGTAAATATTGCTGTTGTTTCGACGTATAAGAAAGAAGATAGGTGACGTAGTGTTAAGTTTAGTTCAGCTTGGTATGTTTTCCCGACAACGGTACAGTATTTCGGTCAATTTTAACATATTTTAGCCAACTGCATTTTTAGGTCATAACAGTGTGTACTCAGGCCTCAATTTAACACAAAAATTAATAACAAGATGGCATTTTTATTGGTATTATTTTCTTGTAGCTCCGTTCATTCCTACCACTATTCTATTATCATATTCGAATAAGACGTCTAATTATAAGATAATTTTCATCTATTACATTACCGGCGGAAATGTATCATAACAGAGATAGCTCTTCCAAAATATTTTCTACTTTCTTCCATTACCATCCCGCCATTATCGTCTGCCTCTCCTCCAACACTGTATGTCTCCTGCGTCCCCTTCATAAATCATCCCGCGCATGCGTTGCTGTACACGTCACGCGGCCAATCAAAAACCTTTTTTATTTTGTAACCAATTAAAATGTTTTGGGGTTTAATTCGCGGTATTTTTGGCCCAATCAAATTCGAGTATTCTTTTTGGTCTCATATTTTGAAATTCAAGTTCAGTTCCGACCGTGGAAGTCTGTGATGGATGTCACTTAAAGTATATGGAGCTGATTGCGAGTTTTTGAAGAAAAAAAACGAAGAAACTATAGCATTTTTTCGATCGCATGGTGTTCTTCCAACCTCAGTAAAGTGTACTAAGAGCAAGACTGAATGTAAATATCGCAAAGACCAACTTATGTGGTGTTGGGTAAGAATCCCAGAATCCAACGACGAACAAGAACCAGGCCAATAAGGTAAGAAATAGGCGATTACATCATATGGTGAGAGTCAGTTAAGTTAGGTCAGGTTAGATTAGGTTTGGTTATTGTTTTTCTAGTGTTTTATTGTGTATTTGTTAGTCGCTTCGGCACTTTTTTTTCTCGGAAAACATCAAACGAAAAAAATCGCAAAAAAACCCGGCTAATTGCCGCCAAAAAGGAGGGTCATATTCGGTCTCACCACACACAAATACACTAGAAAAATATATTTTTAACTTGCTACAAGTGAACGGTGCTACAAGAAAAATTTACCTTTTTATTTATTTTTAATTGGATTTATAGCGATAATTAATACCCTGTGATTTACCTTATTAAAGTACTAGAATAAAATACTCCCAAAGTAATATAGTAATACACAACACAAACCTGTGGCATTTTGTTGTCACGGAAGTAAAGCAGATCTTTTGAAATATCTACGTTAAACTAGACACTAATAGAGAACACAACCATTGGATTGGGTATATAATAAAGTGCCACTTGACTTGAAGAGGTCGACGTATGGGCTGGATTAGAGAGAAGGAGGAGGTTTAGCGGAGGCAGTGGAGGAGAAGGTCAGTGGAGTCACGTGGCCACTTGGCTTTGTTTACACTGGGGGAGGCGCCGCTCGTTCACGCCTCCCAACGGTCCGTCACTCACCCAACATTTTTTCTTGAAATTTTCGACATTTTATCGTCATCACAAACTACTTAATAAATATATGAGATAATTTATATTGTCCTACTGATTTTTATTTATTTATTATTATCCATTGCCTCGAAGTTTGCTCATCAAAATATGGTGAGAAAATACAGGCACTTGTGAGCGAGCGGCACAAAGGTTTGTTGATGTATCTTGAGGTATCTGTGTTATGACCGATTGATTTATGGACGGCAAGGGGGGATTAACTCTCTATTTTTTTTATTTCTCTTTAGTAATCTTTCATTATTTCTGGTGAAATATTAATATATAATAATTCTAAAATCCTATACAGAAATTCCGATTTATCCACTGTGGTTTTTCGTTAAGGATTATTAAACGCTTTTGTTGCTAACCGATAAAATGAACTGCTTTTTATTTAGACTCCTGACAACACCGCAGAAAATAAATACTAACTGTGTGGCTTAAATGTGTTTCCTTGTTTGTTTACTGGTGATAAGAAACTGTGGCACAAATTAAATATAGAATGTGTGGGTTAAAGTTAAAATAATGACCCACACTTACAGTACATCAAGCTCTCTTCTCCACAGTGTTCTTTTCATGATCCCTGCCTACTGCCTCCCCAAGCCTGAGAAGATTGACCATTTAGATAAAAAAAAATTAGGGCTATTAAATTGAGAGGAAATATAACCAGTTTATATTTATGAGTCTTTTTTTTATTATAAATCTATGACAGCAGCTAGTAATGTTCGTGAACGGCCATAAGTTATAGTTTTATTGACATACTGCATAGGTTCACACTGAAGATATGCAAATGACCCCCCCATCCGCGTCAGAACACAGCCTAGTCCAAGAGGCCATAATTCTGAATGCTGACGCCACAAAATGCTGATCATCTACCCTTTCTGAGGTTAAGTTATGACACACACACACACACACACACCAATTTTGGCTACAGTTCATTTACTCTTTGATCATAATACCGCAGTTAAAATCCTAGACAGACATTAACACTCACGTATAAGCTATATTAATCCGGATGATACTTCACGTTAATGACATGATTTTCCTGAGATACATGCAGTTTTTATCAGGAGCCTTACAAGAGTGCTGTCGCCATGTGCGTTCATAAGTGCAGGAATTAAAAGATTAGACACCCAGTTAATTCCCTGAGATTATAAACTGGGTGTCTAA
>NW_024713650.1:4822176-4830781 GCF_018991925.1 Homarus americanus
ATACTCGGGGATGATGACACTTACTTTCCAACAAGTTATTTTTTTTATATTGTCGTCAAGTGTGTCTTAGTCCCTGCAGCTGTGTGTGTGCGTGTGTGTGTGCGCGCGCACACACACACTATACACGGCGGTGAAATGCGTCTACTGTGGCAGCATTATGTTAGTGTTAAGGTGCAAGCACTGCTTGCTCCCTCTCGCTTTCAGCTGCCGCCGCTGGCTAGCCCTCGCGGCGAACAGGGAAGCAACTTGCATAAGTTTTCTCTGCCAGTACACAGCCTCCTCACCATCAAGACTCCTGATGTGCCTCTTCGTGACAACACATGGTAACTGGGTGCCTTGTGGGCCCAGGCTAGACCGGCAGAGGATTTCGGAGTAGCAGTGGGCCCCACAGGGATGGCGCATACGCCCACTGGCCTGTGGACACGTCCTGGCGCCTACCAATCACCGCCTTGCTGCCTTGCAGATTAACCTTGGTGTTATAAGGCTATGGGAGTAAAGCCCGAACGAAAAGTCTGCGGTGGAGCCCCGCATCAGGCAGACATGCTTACAGAGCTCTAACAAGACCCCCAACGGCGCTGTAGGCGGAAGAGGTGACCACCATGGAAGCCCAACGACTACACCGGCGGACGAAGGCAATGCCTGATGGACAGGCTACTATGGTGATACTCCACAAACTGGGCTATTGGCAGTCCATTGCAACTCTCCCTCTCCCCAGTCGTTGCAACACTTGCACTACTGGATCAGGAAAAGGGAGAGCCAAGATGTGTGGCTGCAGCCTGCGCTCCTGCCTCACCACATAAATCAACTCACTCGCAGCCATACCACTCGTCATCATCATCAACATCATCAAACCCTTATACCCCAAAAGTCCTATGGCGACGGACGAGTGGCGACGGGGACAGGCAGAGATGACTGCCTGGAGCTTCTAGTCATAACTCTGTACATGGGCGGCACAGATAAGATGGTCGTTTATGCAGTAGGATCTAGGCAGCAGTGCAATCCAGTCCTGTCTGTGCGACTGAGCAGCCCTTACGAGGAGCACACACTGCTGACCCCACATGGGGAGGGGGCTAGAAAAAGTGCCCTAAACATAACCTGCCTAAAACCCCAACCTGACTGGGCAACCGCACCCAGTAAGGTCATCCTCATGAGGTCGAAAACAATCAAAATCACAGATCCAAATAAAAACAAACCATACAACCTCTTATGGTCGCTGCATGGAATGTCAGGACCCTTCTGGATACTGGCACAAATGTGCATCCTGAAAGAACTGCCGCTGTGGCAAAAGATTTGGCTAGGTATAACATCGATATAGCAGCCATTAGTGAGTCCCGGCTCCCACATGAGGACCAACTCACAGAACGGGATCTACTGTAGCTATACCTTCTGGAAAGGTAAGCCTGCTGCAGAGAGAAACCGCATTTATGGAGTTGGCTTTGTCATCTGCCAACGCATCCTACACAGGCAAACTGAAATGCCTATTGGGATGAGCGAGTGCCTCATGACGCTTCGAGTCCCACTGAATCACTCACGTCATGCCTTCTTCATCAGTGCATACGCCCCAACACTGGATGTAGAGGATGACATCAAGGAGGCCTTTTACGCCGGCCTCGACAGAGTGCTAACCTGTATCCCCAGAGAAGACAAGGTTGTGCTTCTTGTTGACTTCATTGCCAGAGTTGGCAGAGATGCTAACATTTGGCAGAGAACCACAGAGAATTGAACTAGGCAAGTGTAATCCCAACGGCCTACTCCTCCTCAGCAAGTGTGCTGCTCACAACCTCACTATCACCAATACCTTTTTTAGGCAGGACGACAAGTTCAAGGGTTTGTGGCAATACCCTCGATCCAAACACTGACATCTCATTGACTACATCATTGTCAGAGGAAGATATCGCCGAGATGTCCTCATCACCTGTGCCATGCGTGGCTCAGACCATTGTGACATTGATCATCGACTTGTCAGATCCAAGCTCTCACTTCACGTTTCCCCAAAACGACGAAGGCAGCAAGCTTCCAGAAGAGGTTTTAATACTTAGAGTCTGGAGGATCCAGCGGTAGCACTTGCTTTCAGAGAGAAGGTCGAACATGGGCTGATAAACAACCCAACAGCAAACAACGCGAATCCCAGTGCCGAATGGGATACTCTTAATACTGTTATGACAAAGACCTGCAGAGACCCTCGGCCAGATCAAAAGAATACACCAGGACTGGTTTGATGAAAATAACCTGGCAATCAAAGTACACATCGATGATAAACGTGCTGCCTTTACTGACTGGTAGAACAACCCTCAGTCTCGGACCAAAGCTAATATCTTCCTCAAGAAGAAAGCGGCAGCCCAGCGGGAACTTCGCAATCTAAGGAACGACTGCCTTAAAAATAAAGCGTGTGAAGCACAAAAAACTTGCAGATCAGTACAATATGCGAGAATTTTTCATTTCCACTAAAACACTTTATGGGCCAGTAACTCGTGGCACAGCCCCCCTTCGCTCATCTGACGGTAACCACATAATTAAAGACGATGAAGGCCTCCTTCAGTGCTGGAAAGAGCACTACCATTCATTGCTCAACCGAAACACTGATGTGTATGTCCTGACTACCCAGCAGGTCCCTCAGCATCCAAAGCTGATCCACCTCAGCTGTCCTCTATCCCTGGATGAGGTAGCTACTGCCTTCAAACAGATGAAAAATAATATAGCCTCTGGGCCTGATGGAATCCCAGCCAAGGTGTATAAAGCAGGAGGACCTCTGGTTACCAGCCGTCTCCACTCTCTCCTGGAGAATATGTGGGAAAAGGAGGAAATCCCCCAAGCTCATAAAGACGCCTATATCGTCAATATTTATAAGAACAAGGGAGACCGGTCAGACTGTGGCAACTACCGTGGGATCTCGCTGCTGTCTGTAGCTGGCAAGATTATTGCCCGAGTCCTCCTAAACAGACTTCTTCCTGAGGCGGAAAATTTCCTCCCAGAATCTCAATGTGGTTTTAGACCATCACGTGGCACCACTGACATGATCTTTGCTGCCCGCCAGATACAGGATAAGTGCAGAGAACAGCGTCGTGACCTGTACATTGCTTTCATCGACCTAACCAAGGCCTTTGACTCTGTCAACAGGGAAGCCCTCTGGTGGACCCTCAGCCGTTTTGGCTGCCCACCAAAATTCAATGCCATTGTGAGGTAACTCTTCAATGGCATGAAGGGGCAGTGTCCTGCACAACGGCACCCAGTCAGAGTTCTTCCCCATCCAAACAGGTGTTAAACAAGGGTGTGTACTGGCACCAACTCTTTTTTCCATCTTCTTGGCTGCCTTCCTTATTCGTGTCAGTGCCAATTTAGCTAACGGGGTGAACATCGAGTACTGGGTGAAGAACAAAGGTGTTGGCAGCTTCCATTACTGATCTTCAGTATGCAGACGACCTTACCCTTGTTGCTCACACTGAACACGACCTACAGGAGATCCTGAACACCTATGCAGACCAGCACCACAGACATCGATGAAGTAATTCAGCATCGGATCAGATGTACATCTCACGCCTTGGGCGGACTCCGAAATCGTGTCTTCAGCTGTAGCGAGCTGAAATTATCTACAAAGCTGCACGTATATTGAGCAGTGGTTCTGCCTACCCTACTATATGGCAGTGAGACATGGGTCACATACAGTAGGCACCTCAAGGCACTTGAAAACTTTCACCAACGTAGTCTACGTTCTATCCTCCGAGTTGGCTGGCAAGACAAGAGAACAAATGCAAGCATTCTTGCTGACACCAACTGTAGGAGCATGGAGGCTACCATTATCCATGAACAACTACGCTGGACTGGCCATGTTACCCGCATGGACGACAGTAACCTGCCAAAGCGGCGACTTTGCAGTCACCTAACGAATAGTAAACGAAATGCTGGCGGGCAATTGAAAAGGTATAACGATAGTCTTAAGACAAACCTGAAAAGGTGCCAAATCGACCCCCTCACCTGGGAGTCGAGTGTTCCACATCGTAATGCTTGGAGGAGCACCACTCGGGAAGGGCCAATACTTTCGAGTTAGCCTCACTGCAAACCGAGGCAGATAAGCGCCAACGTCGGAAAGATGCTGCCACCGCCTCTCCCACAGTAGATGGAGTCCTCCACATTTGCAACGAATGTGGACGACGCTGCCTGTTCCGTATCGGGCTCTTTAGTCACTTGAAAACTCACCAACGTAGGTGACATCCTTAATAACTCATATCATTGTACCATAGCTGGATGACCGCCATATTCGATTACGAGTCACAGCAAAGTAGTAGTGTGTGTGTGTGTGTGTGTGTGTGTGTGTGTCTGCAGTTGTTTGTGTGTTAGTCCCTGTAGCTGTGTGTGTGTGTGTGTGTGTGTGTGTGTGTTATAATAATAATAATAATAATAATAATAATAGTAACTAACAGTTTATTGAAAGAGTATGGCAGCCGGAAGGCTGAAAATATACAGTTACATGATTGGGGAACGGGTCACTTGATTTACAAGTAATATACAAGTCACATATGTGATACAAATATGATATATTTTATCTAGGTGGGGAGAAGCTCAGACTACAGGGCATTTCAAAATAGTGACAGTGCAAAAAGTAAGATTGACTGGGCGTGAATACACTGGTTGATACAAGTTATTGATAATTTTTACAATGGTTGGGACGGGGCTGTTCTTATAGCGATCAGTTCGTGCTCGTATGGGCTGGATGCGGTTGTGGTGTTGAACAGCAATTCTCGGGCGAGGGATCTCAGGTGGTAGTAGGAGCCGGTGTCGAGGCTGGTGCAGAAGCTTCTCCCCAAATTTGCGGATGAGGTCGTGGTGATGGTCAGTGACAGCCGAGAGGGTCAGTATGTTGAACGCTTCTTGATATGTGGAGAGAATAATCTTGTATGCCCTCTTTTGCACTTTTTCAATGTGTTTACGTGTGTGGCATTTAGGGAGGAAGAACAGGTAGGGGAGGCATAGGTGAGCTTGGGAAGTATGAATGTTGAGTAAGCACTGAGGAGCTCGGGTGTGTGTGTGTTAGTCCCTGCAGCTGTGTGTGTGTGTGTGTGTGTGTGTAATAATAATAATAATAATAATTAATGGTTTATTGAAAAAGTCGGCAGCCCGAAGGCTGAAAATATACATTAGACAAAAATGACTTATAACATACAAAGACATGGGGTGGGTGGGTCGTTTAACCAAAGCTCTCAGTACTGAAAGAAGAAGGGACATGAATTGAACATACAAATTATTATAGTTTACAGCTGATGGCTTGGGCCTGGACTGTTCATGGAGACACCAGGTGGTGTGGTGTTCATGTGGTGCAGTAACTCGTCCTCGGGTGTTGATATGAAGGACCTCACGTAGTCATGGGGACACCGAGTGGTGTGGGGTGGTGTCACAGTACCCCACCCTACTGGGTGGTGTTATGTTATTTCGAAGTCAGGTGTGAAGCCGACCCACTGTTGTTCCCAGGGTAGACTGATTAGCACCTCCTGGTCTGAAGATGGCGGTCAGTTCCCAGGGGTGTTTTACCCACTGGTGGGTACTGCTCTCACTGGTATAGTCTAGTGCTGAATTCACTGACTTAAACACTGTTCATAACTGTTCAACACTGATCCCACTTCTTTCCGAAAAAAAATTGTCACTTTTGATTATGTTGATATCCCGGTGGTGAGGATGGGTCGGGGAGAGGGACTTGGGGAATGGGCCGAATATTGGCCAAGGGGGTGATGCTCAGCAGGAGCACCGCCTGAACAGGTCTCGACCCTACGGTGGTCAGGGATGTAGTGTGTGTGTGTGTGTGTGTGTGTGTGTGTGTGTGTGTGTGTGTGTGTGTGTGTGTGTGTGTGTGGTGTGTGTGTGTAATAATAATAATAATAATAATAATAATAATAATAATAATAATTAACGGTTTATTGAAAAAATTCTGCAGCCCGAAGGCTGAAAATATACATTGGACATAAATGACTTATTACATACATTGGTGGTTTAACAAAAGCCTTCATTAGAGAAAGGTAAAGGAACATACAGTGAACATACAGATTAATGTAGGTGTTGAACAGCAAACTCGTAGTGTAGTAACTCCCTCCCAGATGGTGTTAGGAGGAACTCACGTGGTGTAGTAGTTCCCTCAGATGGTGTTATGAGGGTGTGTGTGTGTGTGTGTGTGTGTGTGTGTGTGTGTGTGTGTGTGTGTGTGTGTGTGTGTGTTGTGTGTGTGTGTGTGTGTGTGTGTGTGTGTGTGTGTGTGTGTGACAGTGCAGCACATATACATAGAGAAAAGGTGAGAAAGTTAGGAATTATATTAAATAAACATGTGAGAGAGAGAGAGAGAGAGAGAGAGAGAGAGACTAATTGATATAAAGAGAAAGAATGAGAAGAATATCAATAAACTGACAGAAAAATAAAGAGAGAAAGAGAGAGGGAATTAATTACTTTCGTTGACAGACAGACAGACAGACAGAGAAACAGACAAATTAAAGGCGAATCAAATAGCCATAGATGTAGGTACTGCACGTTAGACAGACAGACAGACAGACAGAGGCACTAAATTTACCACCCTTGTCACCCTGTCTTCACAGCTGTTGTCATGCGCTGTCATTGGCACCTCATGACACCCACTTAAGACATTGGCACTGTCCCTCACTACACATAAGAGTGCCAACTGCCTCATCAGTGGGGAGAGGAGAGAGCCAAGGCACTCACCATTCATTCCTTACGAGGTAATTGGGTTGTTAGTTGAGTGACGTCACGTGATAAGTCAAATTTTAAGTCCAATATGGAATGGTGATCACATGGGCCGTCAAACTCTAGTCCAAAGTCAAATAAGCCTTTAAAATCAAGTCTAAAATAACGTCCTAACGTCCAGCATTCACGTCCTGAGTCCGTATTTCTCCGTCTGTTCGTCGTGTTGTGAGGGGAGTCAAGCGTACAAATCTTCCTTCCCGCCTTGTTTCCGAGCGTGCGTTAAATTGGCCAAAAAATATTAGATCACATGAATATTAGACACCCCAGTTTATTTCACCTGAACATGAGACACCCCAGTTTATATCACCTGAACATGAGACACCCCAGTTTATTTCACCTGAACATGAGACACCCCAGTTTATTTCACCTGAACATGAGACACCCCAGTATAATGAGGGGGATTTGAGTAGAAAGTATAGATAGATATCACAGTAGAGGATAGTAAAGAGAGGAAGTTTGGTAGCGTGGCCGGTTAGTTATTTCTCTGTATATTATATTGGTGGGGGAATCCTTTAAGCACCACTTTCAACACAACTATTTATTAATTAACTGAATGGCATGGCCACATTAATAGATCAATGTATCGAAGTTACTAGACACTGACTCTCTGACACAAACATGAAATGGATATACTTCCCACCGTAAGTTACTCATCCCCGAATAGCTCTGACAAAGACCCACGTGTGACCTGAGGGAGGCCCAGCAGGTGCTGTTGAAGGGAGTGCTGGACTATGTCTCATGTGGGAGGCTCTGCAAGCTGGAGACGCGGTGCTAGGGAGGGAAATCTCCATCTGGGGAGGAGCTGTCGGCTCCTTCCCTATTACAATGATGATCCGAATGTCACTGTCCCTGAGAGGGAGCTGCAGGGCCTATATATTGGCGGTCACGAGCCAGAAGATGTGGCCAGTAATCTGGGTGTCTGGTCAGGTGACAGGTGTACTGGCTGGAGGGTAGCTTCTTGAGTAACACGGTCATGTCGCCGGGTTTACTTAGGTACCTTGTCTGTGACCTCTCCTGGCTCAGGTCTTACTGTCACTGCATGGTGTGTCAACCTACGTGGGTGACCACGTGGGCATCTACTTACTGTTGTATGTCTCTGGGCTGTAAGCTGTGGTCTGATAAACAATCAGGTACTCGGAAAAAATGGCACAACAAATTTCACTTCGAGCTCACGAACCACGAACGAACTTGCATGGTAATGAGCCTGTGTTTGAAGCTATTTACCGTATTTGAGGTAATGATGATGTTTGGTAACTTGTTATATCACCTTTGTTTAGCACTGACTTCCATTTATACACCTCAATCATATCTTGTGTTTTAGTTTGATACATTTGAAAGAATCCCTTGGGGTTTATCTTTGCTTCCCTTGCTACCTTCAGTTCATTATTCCTCTTTGCTTTTCTTATCTCGGTCTTAACCCAACTGGTCAATTCCTTATAATAATCTCGGAGGTAAACTTCACCACGATTTATTCTCCTACCTATAGCCTTCCTTTGTCCAATAATATTCTTTAAATAATTATTTATCCATTTAGGGTCATTGTTGTTTGATCTGAGTTTTCTGTATGGTATATTCTGCCTTTGTGCATTAAGTAACTCATTATTTAAATTGTTGTGGAACTCGTCAGCCTCAGATCTCGTGATCAGGTCATCCTCAACCGTCATATTTTGTGAGGTTATCGTTGTCATGTTCACTTGGTAAGGTGAGGTTGTCCTCTGTGGGTACATTGTGTTAGGTCACTTCACGTGAGGTCATGTTTTATGTTATTGATGATTATGCGTTTTTTACTTGCTATCCAAAACAATCATTACCCCAGAGTATTTCACCTGAAGATTAGGCACCCAGAGTATTTTCACCTGAAGATTAG